>NW_010138575.1:29983-30354 GCF_000699245.1 Pterocles gutturalis
TTTTTTCTTGAAGTAGAACGGTTATTTTGTAAACTACTTAATCAATTTTAAAGCTGCAGGGGATGTTCTAGACAGTGGGGAAAAAACTGTTAATTTTGGTGTAAACAGAAATGGAAATGAAAAGAGGAATGTAAGCAGCTCTTGCACATGAGTAGCACAGCCATCTGTTTCACTTACCTGCATAATTGTCAGCTAATCAATTGTTAATTGTAAATGTCCGGTTGCTTAACAGCATTGTATCTGCTATTGCAATTCATTATCCCAAACACATTACAGATCTTCAGTCCCTGAATTATTTATTTCCTGGAGAAAACAGTCAGAGAAAGTTGTCAAAGAAAAGTAAGGAATGGAGATACAGGTAAAAAGGGAGG
>NW_010138575.1:30380-83042 GCF_000699245.1 Pterocles gutturalis
ATATGTGGATAAGTAAAGCACAATGGCATAGGCATTTGTATGATGCATTGATGGAACAGGGGTGTGAGGGTGAACATGATGGATGGAAACTGGCAGAAGGAAACAGAGGGAAAGAAGCTTCTAGAAAGAGTAGGTAAAAGAGCTGAGGGTTTAGTAAAAGAGAAATTGGGAACTCTGGCACACAGGGAGAAGGCTGCAGACCATGCAGTGAATGTGGTCAGTGCTGGCCAGATTGGCAATGCAATTATCACAATCACTTCTAATAGTAATTCCTTCAGAATCCTAAATTATAGAATTTGTTTCTTAAAGTCTTTTCACTGTATAGATGGTATAGCATACATGACATAACAATATATTTCACTGATCTGTTAAATAATTTTGACATTTTTACTCTTAAAGGCAGAAGAAAGTAAAAAAAAGAAAGAATAAAAGATAATTTAGTCTGTTCTTTATATTTAAACACATGATTATATTTGAAAATAAAGCTTAGGAAAAAAAATAATGCATCTGTGATTATCCTGGCATAATACATTTGTGTATTTCAAAAGATGTAATTTTCTTTATTTTACCTCCTTTCTCTCAGGAATTTCCTTACAATTTTAACAGTATGGATAAAGAAAATAAAAGGGTAAGTCCATGGTTAGGTCATTAGAAAGATACTGGATGAAAATTTAAAGAAAGCCCAGAAACAAAGAGTTACATTATATACACATTGCTAGAAAACCAACTGATTCAAATGTATTTAAATACAAAGAAAAACTTAAAGAAATGTTAGTAAGAGAGCAATAAAAAATTATCTCATGCTCTAATAGTTTTGTCAGACATTCTCATGATATTTGCCTCACTTTGGAGATAATCCATGAACTACCCCTTTGAATCATAATTTATTAGTAATTATTTGTATTGACAGTATGCTACAGATACGGTTCCATGGCACAAGGAAAGACAGTCACTTCACTGACCAGCTTAAGCCTAAAACAAGAGATGGTAAACTCAATGGACTGTGTCAGAAAGTTATGATATGGCAACATTCATACGATAGGAAGTAGCCCTACCCTGAAAGCAATCTAGCATTTGTTGAAACAGAAAGAATTGTTCCCGTTATCTACAGCACTTCATATAAGATACAAGAACCATAGAATCACAGAATGGTTTGAGTTGGAAGGGATCTTAAAGATCATTGAGACTGTGGAGGATCCCACACTGGAAGAGGTGGCTGTGCCCAAAGAGGACCTTGACTCTATGGAAGGGACCCACGCTGGAGCAGTTAATGGAGAACTGCAGCCTGTGGGAAGGACTCGCAGAGTACTTTGTGAAGAAGGACTATCCTGTGAAAGGGACTCAATGCTGGAGCAGGCAAAGACTGAGGAGCCCTCCTCTGAAGAGAAAGGAGCAGCAGAGACAACATGTGATGGACTGACCCCAGAGGGCAGAGAAATTGAGAACAAAGCCTTTGGGCCCAGAAAGAAGAGAGGGGTGGGGGAGAGGTGCCTTTTTAAGATATAGTTCTCTTTCTCATTATTTTACTCTGGTTTTTGACTGTTAAAAAATGAAATTGTTTTTGTGTTTTCCCCAAGTTGAGTCTGTTTCTTGCCTGTGACCATAAGTGGTGAGTGAACCCTCCTTGTCCTTGCCTCAACCCATGAAGTTTCTACCCTTTGATCTGCTGATTCTCCTCCCCATCCCACCAGATTGAAGTCGAGAGGGAGAGGCTGTGTGGTGCTTATTGCCAGGTGGCCTTAAACCACAACAGCATTTTAAAAAATGATTTTATAACTGATATCATTAAAAGAAGGGAGGATGCCTATGAGTATCAGTGTGAGAGGAGAACTCACACAAAGAAGAAAAGATATTTCTGAACTGGTGGTTCTCCTACGCAGCAGTCAGTGTTTAAGATCTCCAGCTGCATGCAGACACGAACAACCATCCCATGAGCTTGGATCCTTCAGGGTAAGGTTACCATCCTCAGACCAGTCTCTCCCAGAGCCAGAACTTGAGGATCAGGGGTAGAAATGGCTGTAAGTTACTTTGGCCTTCTTGATTCCAGAGGCCTTAGAACCATTTAATCTCACCAGTCTAAACCAGAGCAGACTGGAAACTACTTTATGCCAACTTTTAATAGTCTCTGAGGCACTATTTTGTCAACTTGGGTCAATGTAACAAAGGAATCTAACTACAGCATCTTGTATCCAGCCATTTCTCCTTTGGATACGTATACGTAGAGAGAAATTACATTTGGGCCATTTGCCCTGAATACATCAATAACCTGCTCAATGAGAAGTACTCCATAAAAACAATTGTAATGATGTATAAGGGATCATTAACATTAATTCCTCCATAATCTATTAGTGAGCTGTTGCAATTGTGCTCTAATTAGTTCTTGATTTTGTTGCTATGCTTGCATCTCATTTTTTTTCTCTCTCTAGCTTTTACTTATACTAACAATCTTGCTGACATTTAGTATAAGATTTTTAAGAACTGCATAGACAATAGATGGATTAGATTGTATCTACCATTATAGATCTGAGTAGAAAAAATTAAAATTTATCATATTCACCATGAAGCTTAGGAGCTGTCCAAGCTAACTGAGAAGAGCTATGAAATTTTTTTTGTGGGTTTTTTTTTTTGTTTGTTTTTTTTTTAAGATTAACCTGATGATGCAAGGATTGGCTTCTAAATACAAAATGACACCAAAACAAAATAAACTTGGCCTGCTCCTATGCATTTAGTGCTTGAGAGTTATGTATTTATCTTTGGTCAATGAAGTAACAGAATCAACAAAGCAAACCCGGAGGACACTGCTACGGTTAGAACTGGAATGTTGCATTTTGTGCGAGCTAGATGTGAAATAGCAACCTTGCATTTAATATCCATTTCCCTTCTACTTTGTAGAAGTAGTTTAGGATCTGTTCTTTCCTCGTTAGAAATACTGAAAGTGATGCAGCAAGACCAATGAAACAGAGGAGATAAGAGTCTGTGTGAATTAAATATTAACATTATAATGAGATCAGATAAATGGCAAGAGATTAATTTTTTTTTAAATAATCTTAATTGCCCCCATGCAAATCAGGTGAAACCACAGGGGAACATGGCTCTCTGCAGGTGTAATAAATAGCTAGAACTTCTCTCTCCAAAATGACTGAATCAGGTTCAATTCATAAGCCTGAATTTAGTGACAATGCCTTGCCTGATCTGGAAAGAAGCCAGGTCAACATACCTTCTCTCAACGTTGGAAAAATCACTTAATTGAAAAATGAAGTAATTTATTTAAGATGTTAAATATTAATATGAGTGGCTAAAGTGCTAAGGGAAAAGTGAGGTTTGCAAGGAAAAAAATAGGAGGAGAGGAAACTGGAGAATACTTTCTTTGCAAAAAAAATAGTAAAGGAGATGAAGTTTGTCTAAGAGAAGTTTATAAGATGGACTGATAATGATGTAAAAATATTTAATGGGGAAGAGAATTTGATTAGAGTGTTCCTTATCAGATAAATGCATAAAAAATTCCTATGCCTAATAGTTTAAAATAGACAAGTTTAGAGTAGAAAAAAAAACTATTTTTTTTTTATAGCACTGAGAGTAATTAAGAACTGGAACAGCTTATGTATGTGCATCTCTGTCACACATTTTTAAAAAACAGATTGAAGCTTTTCCTTCTAAAAAACATACAGTTAAAACATCAATTAATTAAAAAAAAATCTTCCAGTTCTTGTCAAGCCATCAAAAATTATGTCAGACTGGATGATAAGAAAGTTTTTTTCAAGCCCAGGAATCTGTGAGAAAATTTGAATCCTGATTTTCCTTTGTAAAAAACCTTCCTCTCCTCCTGTGTTTACAAATTAAAAAATTTAGAAAAATTTAAATTTACAATTTTTAAAAAAATCTAAATAGTCTGGGAGTTACATTTTGCACATCATATTCACTATTGTTCAAGTATTATTTTCAGGTGAAACATTATACAAATTTCTGAAAAAAAACCCCAAACCAAAACATATTGGAAAAAAAATGAAAATATATGCAAAGAATGAGACCAGAACAAGTGACAAAAAACAAGAAAACAAATTAATAAAACCAATGAAATGGCTGGGATTATGACAAGGCAAGGGCACTGATGGTGTGAAACTCTTTCCATAAATCGAACGTTTTGATTATAGCTTTGTCTTGTCCCACTCAGTGGGTGACAAGGGAGGTGAATCTTTGTAAGCCTACAAAAAGCAGCACCAGCTGAACAGCCAGTTGATCCCTGCATGGCGGGGTCACAAAGCTTACAGAGTCACAACAATGACTCAGAGGAACAATGCAACACAATATATTGATTTTCTTTGACAACAACTATTAAGCGTTGTGGGTAAAAGTACTTTGGTACAGGAGTAACTTTTTTATCAACTATTCTACACTTAAACTAGGCAATGTTTATCAGAAAAGAATCAAGTATAAAAGAATTGAGAGAGGAGGCAGAAGAGGGGGGAGAGAAAGAGTGAGAGAGAGAGATATGACCGCCTTTGGATCCAGCCCTGTGGTCTTGGATTGCAGTCTTGATCTGCAGGTGGTGGGTCAACAAAGGTAAGTGTTTGTACTCACATGTAGTTTGGTCTACTCAGGGCTGCCCTCAGGATGGCAATAATCTCGTGTCTTCGCAGCTGGGCATTCTAGAAAGTTTGGAGGGTAGCTAGCTCTTTGTTGGGGAATTGAGCTTTAGTCTCAGGTGATCACTGGACTGAGGCTTGACCTGTCACTCAAGATGTTCTCTAACCACAGAAGGAAGCATAGCGACTCACCATCTTCCAATCATGGAAGGAAACAGAGAACAGCAACTCACTGCATGCCTCCGCGGGGCTTGTTCTGCCACCTTCTTTGCTCCTCTTCTGTAAATGTGCTCTCTGCAAATGTGCTCTGCTTGAGTTGTTTGAGACAAAACCGGGACAGTTTTCTTGTCAGTCTTAGACAAGTTTTCAGGGAGGGAAGATGAATGTTAAAGAAGTGATCATAATTGAAGTGAGAGGGGCAAGGATTAAAAGAATGAGGAGGGGGATGGGAAAGGCATAAGAAAGTGAGAAAGGAAGAGGGAGAAGAAGGCCTCTGATACTAACAGAGGGCTAGTTACCAATGGAAACAGAACAGGAAAAAAATGTCAAGTGACTGGGAAAAAAATCCAAGCGCTGGGTTCTACTGAGGAGATTAAGAGATTACAGGTGCTTCCTGGCTTATGCTTTTTCTCTGTATGGAGGCAGGACATCAAGCTGGCGGCCACAGTTATTAAGCAAGGGCTGGTAGTTTCTGTGCCTGAAAGTTTCACAATTGTACTTTGGCAGTTTTGACCTTGGTCCATTTTCAGAATTTGATACAGCCTCAGTTTCCTTTCAGTAAAAATTTTTTTCATCTGGTTGCGTGTTATACATCCCATTTTAAAGCCATATGAGAGTATTTCAGTTCAGGTATTAATCAGCATTGGAGTAAGCCTTTTTTTTTTTTTTTTTTTAACTTCATGGCCTAGCTGAACGCAATATTTGTCTGTAAAACCAAGGCCTGTTCCTTGTTATTTCTTCTGGCATTTTACCATTTTACCACCAGGATTCTCCTCTTGTTCCCTCACTGCAAGTAATTCCATCCAAGTACATGCATCTGCTAATAAATATCTCCTGCAATCCTCTCCAACATACAACATCTCCTCATACATATATGTTTTCTAGCTAACTTCAGTTACTGCTTTTTTTTTTTTTTTTTTTTTTGTACCTGTAGTCTGATTCCTTCGATCTAAAACATTCAGTTGGGCCTAAATATTCCACTGTAACTGTATTACCTGTAATGGAACTCTTCTCCTTCACAGTGTCATCAGAGCCTTTGATGTGGTCTCTTAGTTATGGAAACAAGCTATTTCCTAATTGATTTATTGCCGTAAGTTTTTGGGCACTATAAGACATCTTCATAGCAAATGGTAGCTATAACCATATATATCTTATTACTTTTTCAACAATATATTAATACATTTTTGTGATGTAACTATAAGCGCTCTGCCAGTTTTGTCATGCTTTAAGGCATGTGAAATTATTTTATTCCCCTTTTGCCATAGGAAAAAAAGCCCGCACTTTCCTATTTTCATTGCTACTAGACAGCTGAAAAGTCTGCATATTTATGAGAAATGGATCAATGACTAAGATCAAAGCATCCCTGTATTGATCATAGAACACTCTCATCTATTAGTGTAATTAAATTAAATAATGTCATAATATTTAAAAATCAGTGCTCACCAAAAGGAAGTGAACATGCCTTTGGTATTGACTTTGATATCCAAATATATCCTAAGGGTATACTGTTATCAGCCAGTGTAGAATATTCCTCATATGTAAATAGGTGGACTGATGTTATAGCACCTGAAAAGTAATGAAAATGCACTAAAAGGTGATTGATATAGCTAAAAGATAATTTGAACGAATTAGGGTTGTTCAGCCTGGAAAAAAGCAGTCTCCAAGGAGACCTAATAGCAGCCTACCAGTACCTGAAGGGGGCCTCCAGGAGAGCTGTGGAGGCACTCCTTATTAGGGAGTGTAGTGATAGGAAAAGGGGTAATGGGTATAAGCTGAAAGAGGGTAGATTTAGACTAGACGTTAGGAAGAAATTTTTCACTGTGAGGGTGGTGAGACACTGGAACAGGTTGCCCAGGGAAGTTGTGGATGCCCCATCCCTGGAGGTATTGAAGGCCAGGCTGGATGAGGCTTTGAGCAACTTGGGCTAGTGGAGGGTGTCCCTGCCCATGGCAGGGGGGTTGGAACTTGATGATCTTTAAGGTCCTTTCCAACCCTGGCCATTCTGTGATTCTATGAAAAAAAAAATTACAGGTGCATTTGCTATCATTCTATGAGTCTTGGGGATAGATATGAGTTTGGTATGAATTCACAGGCTGAATATTCTAGGCAACATTGAGAGAAATGCATCAGAAAACTCAATCTGTTTTTCAAAAAGGAAATATAAACACATTCAAAATAATTAAAGAAATTAATGTAATAAATACATGGGAAAATTGTCTGCAGGGCAGGACTGGGTAGATGGGATTCCAAAGTGCCAGGAGTAAATAGAAAAGGGAAGTCACAAAGTTCTTTTCAATTCATATTCATAAAGTAAGTAATTTGTCAGCAGTCTGTAGGTAGACCAATATCAGGTTTATGACTGAGTTAACGAACACTCCCACTCTTGAAGTCATTTAAGAGCAACCACTGGGGCTACTACTCCTTTTCAAGAAACAGGACCTCTAAAACCCCATGTTTACTTTCAGGTAGTCCGCTGTCAGCAACATCTAAACTATCAGGACAGCATAATATATATTTGAACTGTTCTGATTTAATACTTCCTAACTGTCCTGAATAACACAATCAAAATTAGTGCTTGATGCTTTACATCTGAAATGCCTGGAAGTGCTCCTTCTGATTTTAGGAGAATCTGGCCTGGATTGCAAGGGAGGTGCTGTAAGATCACTCTTGGCACCTGTTTTACATTGTTATCCCATCCACATTGTCAGTGGGGCGATGTACAACGGTATCATTCTTCCAGGACATCGGGAAAGAGCTCTAGCTGATTTTAGTTGGAAAGGCAAGAAACCCTGAATGCACCCAATCCTTGACGAGTCCTTGGTGGCACAAGTGGGTGATACAAACACTCCATTTCACAATGCCTTCTGTTCGATGGGCTTGGAATGTGCCACCACTTATCTCCCAGCACAGCCTGCACCTCTATACCTTTCCACCAGCTTACTGTCAGACCCAGGGAACCTCTTCAGAAACTCTGTAATACAATTGATGCATGAATTCTTGTTTGGCAACCCCTTCAGGTGAGGACACCTTACCCCCATACCTCAGAGGAATGCCCTGTGCTACACAGTCAAGGGGCTACATCCCTGACAGTAGTTCCAATTTACCACTGCAATGACAAGTGGAGAATCACCTAGAAGGATGAACACAGCCACAGTGTCCACCCGCCTCTTAACCCATATCTGACAGCATGCTCAGCTGTAGGGGCCTCTGCTCCAAACTTACAAAAAGCTCTAGCAGAGTTGTCAGGTGACCAAAATATACTTAGCAACTACTTGCAAGTGGACATAAGATGACACTCGTCAGTAACATTAAGTTTTTCTATCCAATATTACTTACTAGCTTTTGTTGCCTTTTACCCCAGCCTCTTCCATAAATTATAACAGTTGCTACCTACCCTGGCTTTGATATCTCTGCCAGAGGTGTATCTAATGAGCCTAATGAAACAAACCTTTATTTACCTGTGGATTGGTTTATTAATAGTATTCCCAAGCAGTAGGTAAATCTATCTAGAAGTTTAGCTCTGTCAGAGGCTATCTCTGTAATACCTTCAGAGATTAGACAGATAGAAGGAAAAGCATCTCTAGCAGAAGCTTCACAAATGTATTTGTCACTGTGTCACTCTTATGGTGAGCTAGATCATAGAATCATCGAATCATCGAATCATCAAATCATAGAATCATAGACTGGCCTGGGTTGAAAAGGACCTTAAAGATCATCTAGTTTCAACCCCCCTGATGTGGGCAGGGTTGCCAACCACTAGAGCAGGCTGCCCAGGGCCCCATCCAGCCTGCCCTTGAAGGCCTCCAGGGATGGGGCATCCACAGTTTCTCATCGTATCTAGTTTAAAGCCCTGTTAAAGTAATGTTTCAGCTTAGACAGCTTTCAAATTAACACAATGTTTCAGTAACACACCTCCAAGGCAAATGGTCAAAAATCCCTCAGAAACAGTGTTACATAAAAGAGCGGCTTATTCCTCAGGAGCTGGTTGAAGTTAGTTCCAGGTTTAATCTGTCCACAGCTGAGTTGCTCTCACTTTTATTTCTTTCTCTCATCCTATTGTCCTGAAGCATTTGAGCTATTGGCAAAAAAATGCGTATTGAATATTACTGACTACAAGCCAGCAGTTATCTCTCCTGAAAGTCCTTTACCTTACGACATTTTTTCAGTCATCATGGTAAGACAGTCCTTAATATAAGAGAGCCAAAAAAAAATGTGAGTTTGTTCTTGGCACCTAAAATGAAATGAGGAAAACATTGCTTCAGCCAGCTTTCAGAAAGCTTCAGAGAATACTGTGGGAGGTGCTTTGCTTTTGGTCTCTACAATCCCTAGACTCTTTTCTTGGAGCTAGCATCTCTCCACGTCTGCTTTGATCCATTTCCGAGGCCAGCTCTGGCAGTCTACTATGCTATTGCTTACAGAATACACCTAGAAGCATCCTGAATCTTGAGCAAACTCCTATTCTCATCTGTAGTCACTAGCTTTGTCCTCATAGACAATCCTGGGTCTGGGTTGAACAAACATTGTGAACCAGCCTCAGATGCTGACATTATTAGGATCTTTCTCAGAAGGTCATCAAAAGTCTAATCAAAACCCAAACTGAAACAAACAAAAAATTCAAACAAAAAAACGCTACAAATGTGGATTGCTCCAGTTCAGAGTTCCCAAGTAGTCTGGACAGCTAATTTAAACTTGGGACTGTGTGTTGGATTAGCCTGGGCAAGCAACCAGATTCCTAACTAGCCACTCACTCACTCACTCTCTCTTCCCCTTAAGCAGGGAGGGTGAGAAAGTTCATGGGTTGAGATGAAGACAGGGAGATTGCTTTACCAGTAACTATTGTGGGCAAAAGAGACTTGGCTTTGGGAAAATTAATTCAATTTATTACCACTTAAAATAGATTTGGGTAGTGTGAAATTAAGATGAACATTAAAACAAAATCTTTCCTTCCCTCTCTCCCATACTGATCTTAACTCCAGGATTCTCTGCTGAGCCCCAAGCAGTGCAGGCAGAGTGGGGGGCTATGGTCACCACATATTGGTGCCTCTCTGCAGCTCCTTCTTCCTCACACTTTTAACCTGCTCCAGTGTGGACTTTCCATGGGCTGCAGTTCCTTGAGGAAACATCCACCTGCTTTGGTGTGGGGCCCTCCATGGGCTGCAGTGTGGATGTCCACTCTGCCATGGTCATGTCCATGTTCTGCAGGGAAATATCTGCTGCAGTGTCCGGAGTGCCTCCTTCTCTCCTCTCCTCTCATCTTGGGGTTTCATGCTGCTGTTTCTCACTCTTTGTCACTCCTCCTCTCTCTTTCTGGTGTTTTTTATCCTTTCTTAAATATTTTACCAGTAGTGGGTCCATTACAGAGCTGGCTGGAACTGTCTGTGTCCAGCACGGGGCAGCCCCTGCCCTGCAGCCTGCCGGCCGCCAGCGCCTCACCACAGATGTCCCTTCAGCCAGCCCTGGGGACAGCATGGGAGAGAGTGCCTGTCGATCAGGAACGCACCGCTGGATTGACAGAGGTAAAGGGATGTTTGTGGATGATAATTTATCTTAATCTAGATTTTTAAAGAAAAGTATAGTGTCCACATATTTTTACACAGTATAGCGACATTAATAATTAGAGGTGCTGTGGCAGTGCTGTGCCAGCCTGCAGGGGAGCCCAGCTGAACCTCACAGCCATCCTCCCCTTGCTGGTCCTTACACAGGGTCACGCATCATGTGTGGCGCAGACAAGCCCCAGATGGTGCTGGTGCTAAGTTGAAATATATCAGGTGAAAACTTAAGTGAAATTCATTGGCTAGCTGTCTTCACAAAGATACCTCATTTCTGCTGAGCAACAAATGCAACTGAAGGGCTCCAGTGGTGCTCTGAGGTTTTGAAGTGGGGACACAGCTGAGGTAGTTCAGCCTGGGACACTTCACAGGGACAGCTTCTGAGAGGCAGGTAGACACAGCTTGAGTGCTGGGTATTGCCATGGGGAAATCAAAGGCATCTTCTGGCTGATTTCAATGGGAAAAGGAGAAAATCCTTAGTTAACATTCAGGGCTTTATGAAAAAAAAAAAAGTGTTCAGAATGAATCAGTACAGAGAAGATTAAAAAAAATTCTCCAACTGAATAAAATTATTTTTTTAAATACTTCAATAAGATAACACTTTGGAGAGAAA
The DNA here is from genome assembly GCF_000699245.1 of Pterocles gutturalis. Classification (NCBI taxonomy): domain Eukaryota; kingdom Metazoa; phylum Chordata; class Aves; order Pterocliformes; family Pteroclidae; genus Pterocles; species Pterocles gutturalis. The sequence goes on from NW_010138575.1 coordinate 41,345, forward strand.
AAAGGAAAGGTTTAAATAAAAACTTTTAAAATTATGAATAGAGGATGGTAAGTATAACCTAAAAATGAAAAAACAGAAGGCTGAAAGAAAGAATAGATTCAGGAGTAGTACTCTAATTTAAAACTACATTTGTGTAATTGTTAAGAATCTTACCCAATTCCTCTGTCAGAAAACTACATTAGACACATCTGTATAAAACACATTTTCTGGTTTAGCCAGTTTAGAATGACCACATTTATTTTCTAGTTCACTGCAAGGCTAAGTAATATAATAAGAGCCTTCTATATGTAATAATTCAGTAGAGTTATATTTGTTAACTAGCTGTTACATTCCACTGGCTTTTTGATTCTTGATGTTGAATATGCCATCTGGAATAACAACATTTTATAGTTTTGGATCAGAACATATTGTTTTTCTTAGTTTAAAATGGCTTTTTTTTTTTCAAAAAAAACTAAAATGGTTACAAACTAGAGGTAATATAAATTTGTACAATGCACAGTGTCTAGGGAGGACTACTAAAAAAAGAAAAACAACTTGTTTTCTAAATAACTGAATGTAAGCAAATAAAATTCAAATAGTAGTCTATTTATAATTAAGTATCTTAGCTGACATGTTTAATCATTGGTGGAATGTTTTAAGAAAATTGTAGTTCCTTCCCTCATCAATTTTCCATGGAGATGATGTGAATTCTTAATCAGATAAGAGTGGAGAATGCATCTAGAATCAAATTTACAATGATATGTACCTAGAGAATGAGAAAAAGAGAAAGTGTATCTGACATGAAATAGTATAATATACATATATATAACTAGTCTGCCACAGATATCAAGGAGTTGCTTTAAAGTTGAACTACTCTAATATCAGTAATTATATTCCACAAAGATGTGATTTGTCATTTCCTTAGGAGGTTTTTTTGAATGCAGCTGAAGGACCCAGTATTTTAAAAAGTAAAAAACCTGAAAATAAACTTTGTTAAAAAGAGGTGGAAGTCTCTCTTCCACGGGTTTCCTGTTTCATCTTTGATGTTTGTTTGAGTTTCAGGAGAGACAGGGATATAGAAAAGTACTGAGTATGTTAAGAGTGTCAAGTAGAGACCAGAGTAAATGAAGTGTTTCCAGTATTTTCAGGCTCAGGGCTTATCTGAATCAACTAAAATTACTAGAGATATTAAAATATATAGTAAGAAGAGCATTGGCACTTACTCTTAAAAGGTGCATCAATAAACTCCCCAGTCTCAGTAAATGCTTAGTCCAATGCACACTTCCTAAACCTATTGTCTTATTTTCCATGGTATTGAAGCCAGATGAAACCTTTTTTTTTTTTTCCCATCTGACTCTAAGGAACTATTCTCCTTGCAGTTGTAATCCACTAATTCTGTATTTTTGTTTGTTTCCTGAAGTTTTAGATTACCCAGCAAACTATTTCTCAGACAAAAATGTGCACACCAAACCAAAGTGCACGTTTGTGCACATGTTGACCTTTTTGAGGTGTTTGACTTTGGTGTAAGAAGTCATGAGAGCACAAAGAGTCATTATTACTGAACAGTTTACCTTATCCAAGGTCTTTCTTCAGTTAATGCATATGAAAGTAAAAGCTTTCAGTAGATATCATCGTTCTATTAAATTCAATGGTTCCATCACAATCAGTAGAACAACAGTGGTTTAGGGATGCTGAGAATTACTGAAGTTAAGATAAAAAATAAAACACTATATAAGTTCAGAGAAAAGCAATTTAAAAAATTGCAAAAAAAAAAGAAAAAAATGAGAAAATTGACATATGAAAGACTGTAATTGTGATTTTTCAGGAATCCTTCCCATAAATATCCTAACTTCATCAGTGTCAGAGTTCCCTGGAGTTGTACTGAAGTCATAAAGCAAAGCTCATCCTACTCCACATTGAGCAGGGCACTAAGTAGCGGTTACCTCAACAGGGAAGATGCCCTGTGGTAGAAGATCACTACCATTTCTTGCAGTATCTAGTTTTCCTGTAGTCAGCCTCTCTGCTATTGTCCTCCGTCCCTGTTTAACACACAAGATGGCTTTAACTTACTCTATTTGTATTTGGATTTTAGGATATATAAATGTAACCAAAGTAACATCTAAGCTAACAAAAGTTATCATCATCTAGTTTTTCAGTTTGTTCAGTTTTATATAGTAGCAAGAGTATAGTCAGATAGCTGACTTTCTGTGGGTTTGCAAATGCTGGGGCTCATCTAAGAAAGATGAGTCTTGGGGCATTTAGAGTTTAAAATCCTTTTCATAATGTGAAATTATGAAAGAAGGAGTTTTAGCCCAGCTTTCTTAAACCTTTCAGGCTCAGCAGCGGCCGGTTTCTGTGATGTGTTTTGCAGCTTTGCAGTCTGGTAGACAATACTTGTTAAGACCTTTGGTCCTGGTTCTGTTCTCATTTGTGTTTGTGTAAACAAAGAGCAACTTCAAGTTATCCTTGCTTTACAGCATTTTCAAAGAGAGAAGAGATAAGCCTGTATACATCACTTACCAGGGATCTTAAAAGCAAAGAGATTGTTTGGTCCTATGAAGATGTTGTGATAGCTATTATGCATACCAATCTCAGGCTATTTTAAGGTGACTAATTAAAGAAATTTGAATACTAAGGAAATTCTCTCAGCCCTCCTAATCTGAAATAATGTCAGGCTGTACTTTATCAACTCACTGGCGCCTGTTTGTGAACATTATACGCATGCTCCTGACTGTTTTGGAGGCAGAGCTAAACCAGAGTGGGCTCAGTGTACTAGGAGGATAACAGAGCTACACTATGTGCTCTTTGGGTGAGCTAAATCGCTTTCCTTTAATATGAAAATATCTATTTTTATATAAATACACGGAGAAACTTAGTCCATCAAAATAATTGCTCGATCCATATAGTGTTTATTTCTTGTTACTGTTCCAGCTATGTGGAGGTATCTGGGAATGTCAGATTCTTACCTATAATTTGTTAATTGTCTGAATAAATGTAAAGCTTAAAAAAGGCTATTAGTGCATTTCTGTCTAGCTGCCTCTCACATCTGAAATGACAGTGTTGTTTGTAAGAGCCTATAGATTTGACAAATCTGATACTGGACTTAATGTAAAGGACTCTTTGAAAAGTAAAAATTTAGACATGGAACACCTTCATATTACTTTGCTAAACTGCCAAAGGCATGACTTGGTCTGGGTTTTGTCTGGATTCTGCAAAGTCTCACAGGAAGCAATCAGAGAAGACTCTGCTGGAGGGACACCTACATTCAAAAAACATATCTGCTGCTCTGAGATAAGTTCTCTGTTTCCCTATTCTTCCCCTCTAAAGCTTGTACGTAAATGAGAAATACATTGTCATTCAGGGATGCCTCAACCCAGCCACAAGTTCTATGATTGACATTTATGCAAAATGTTGATAGACAAATTCCTTAGTTATTTATCAACACTAAGCAGTCCCCACAGACATCACTTAGCAACCCTATCCCATCACGCAAGCATTCCTATTTCCTTTCAAATAATTCATCTGTGTATGGATGGGAGCTCTTTAAACAAATAAACTTACCTAGATATGAAAACACTTGACACATTTATGAAAAAAAAAAAAAAAGGAATACTTCATTTAATAGAAGACTTTCATTTGGATATATGAGAAACACCGTGCAATAGGTGAAGAACCAGAGAGATAAGAATACCTCCCTCCCTTATACATCCCTTGATTTACACAGAGTACTGTTAAAAGTTCAAAATGTTAGAATTTATTAACCTGTGCTCACACAGCTTTATCTGTGTGTGAGACTTAGGCATAAGAAAAATGCCTAATGACTCATGTTGCCTATTCGCTTTTAAGAAAAATCTTTTTTTATTACTACAAACATGGCTTCAAAGCCAAAGTTCTGTCTGCCCTGCAGGGATTTTCTAGAAAAAAAATCCCATTATTCTTCCTGTAAAACAGTTAAAGACCAAGTTTTTACAGGGGCAAGATTCATTTTTTTTCCAAGCAGTAAACAAGGATCTGGGATTTTAGACTGATTTTTAATGCTTGGAGTATTTAAGAGTGAGCAGCACTGCATTGTGTATCTTGCCTATTTATTAAAACACAAAATAATATATTTTATGTAATGATTTTAGTACCATGAATTGACACATTTGAAAAATGTTCATCGAATAGTTATATGTTGATACTGAATGAAAAAACCCACCACCACTACCAAAGCTTTCCTGATCAATTACTTGTTGGCAAGCTGGACTTCTGCTAGTCCCAATACTTCTCAAGAGCAGATTTTAATGTTTCTGGATGATGATTTTGTTCATTTATTTTTTATGAGATGATTCAGTTCGGGGTATATAAGACATTCCTTCACCATCTACTTTTAAGACTCAAAACATGCTGACCTTGGTCTGAATCAGGTACACATATCCAGGGGCAGAATTTATCCCAGACAGATAGATTGAGGGCCCCTTTTTGAGCATTGCAATTTTAGAACAGCAATGGAAAGTACCTTCTCAAGAAGGGCTCTGTGTTATTCTTTTTAAAAGCAAGTGTGAGGGAATGTCAGTTACCACAGTTATTTACAGGGGCCACATTATAAGACCTGCCTTATGTCAGCTCAGGTCTAACAGGCAGTGGGTGCTTATCTGCTCCTCTAGTGCAGTTAGAATGACAGCTCTGGGGCAACAGCTGTGATTTATCACTTCAGATGTCCTTAAGTCCCTATGTGGCTACCTGCAGCTACACAGCTATCTTGCCTCCAGTAATCAGCCCTGCCATCAACTTTTTAATGAAAGGCATTTTTGACCATTATGGTAAATGCCTGAAGTACAGAAATGAAACCCTGACAGAATTTTGGAGAATTGTGAAAAGAAAATCTAATTCTGTTGACCCTGGGGTTGACAAGGGAAGTTTAAAGAACTTGCCCAAGGCAAACAATCTATTCAAAATTAGTCAGCTTAAAATAATTTTGCTAAAATCTTGAACAAGGAGCAATAAAATACAAATAATATTTAAAGAACAAATACAGTTCAATAATAATGAACTTAACATGAGAAATAAGCCTTAAAATCTAAAATATCTAACTCTTAATATCCCATAAAATACAAATGGTCAGCGTTCTAAGACAAACTCCAGAGTCCTAACAAATAAAGCATTTCCTGATCCCTGCAGAAGGGAACATTTGCAAGCAAAGGCTATTAGTGCCAGAGAAACCCAGTTTCAAGACAGAAACATTGTTTTACCTTTTTGTCATTGTAATGAAACTACACAGCTGCAAATGTATTGTATGGTTTTACCAGTTTCATTACTTACTTCATGGTTAGAACTGGGTGCAGTTAGTCTCAGTTCATTGTGATTAAAGAAGATCTGATATGGACAAAGCATTTATCACTTCTTTGCTGTTTTCCGTATCAGCATTTCTCTTGCTTCTGTTTCCCCAATATCTTCTTCTGGCTTGTCTTCTGATGAAAGTCTGAAGTTATACTTGGAAAATCGATACTTCAAAAGCCTATTAGAGGTCTACATCATTTTCACTGCCTAATGAATCAGAAGAGGTGTTGTAAATCACCAACCTAGACACCAGTTTTTATCCCTCTTCTCTCATCGTCATTCATCAGTTATGACACATAGATGTTGGATGAAGTTGTCTAAGTTAAAACAGAGAAGTCAGTCCACTAATATGGCACAACAATATTTCAGTTGTTTTGCCACATGCAACATGTTTTACTTAGGAGGCATACCAGATGATATGGTTACTCAACCATTCTATGGGATATTTGTCCTCAGCTGGGCAAAGAAAACATGCCCTAATTATCCTCCATCTTTATAGTGGACAGCCAGTTAACATGCACATTGTTCCAGACCAAGACTGCCGTTCCTTCCTCTGTGAAAGTTTCATAGGTGATAGGGTGGCAAGATGTACTTACTGTAATGGGAAAAGAGATGTATTTTAGGGGGAAAATGACAGAGATATATTGGTAATCAGGCTTCACTAGTCCTGCTGTTGAGGATACAACATATACACATATAACCATATATAGTCTTTTTGCTGGTACTAAGATAACAAACTCAAACTGGAACACTAGTGTTTTATGATTTCTTATTACACTAGAAGGTTTTCGTATAATGTGTCTGTGTAAATTTACTAACAGAAAGAAACTAGTGAGTCAGCTATTTTAGTCTGAGTATCAAAGAAAGAAACCCTGAAGCAGAGACACAATGTACTCTATACAATCTACGAGATATATGTGAGTAAGAACTGTCATGATTCACATATATGTAGAACTGACATGATTCACATATATGTATTGTATTAGAAAATATGAAGAGGAAATCCCCTGAGAAATTAGAAAAGAGACCGATTCATAATAATCTTGATTATTATTGTGACCTGTGGATGTGATGATTTTTGAAGCCTGGTTCACAGCCTTCAATTTTGTGCTGTCAATATACAAATATTTGCTACACTGGTTAGCAAGCCAATATTGTGATAGGCTTCCATCATAACAAGCTTGTTTTCATTCATTTTTCACTTTGTTTAGCAAAACTGCTAGCTCTCAGATTGCGGATGAAACTCTCTGCTTTGGCTCACCTGACGTTTTAATTCCATCACAGCCAAGTGCAGTGCGGAGCTACTACTTCTTCCTTGTTACAGGGTCTCACTTTTGAAATTAAACTGGTAGTAAGTCCACAAATATAGTGACTCTCTGTGCCTGATGAATTGAGTCCTACTCCAAAGAGAGGCATTGCTGCTGTGTTGCATTTGGGAAAATGTGATTTAGAAGGTAATTTTCCCAACAGCAAGCTAATTCTTGTGAGTTCTACCTTTAGCCTATGATTTAAGGCACCTAAGACAGTGTCAATCTTTGGCAGCACATTCAGATACAAATTTTCCAGGAAAACCTTTTCAGACATGTGCTTGGATTCAGAAACCCCACTCTTCAGGTTGTTTGGACTTATTAAGTCTGATTTTCTTATACCTGCAATTATACATTTTAAAGTGCAAATTTATGTATGTGAAGTTATTTTCTTTCTCTACCTAAACTCTTCCCACATTTCAGATAAAATCAAGTATAGTAATTATAACTGTATATACTTATGCTGCTGGAAAATATCGTATTCTCTCACATGTAAGAAATACGTGATTCATTCAAATCTCATCAGTTCATTAGAAAGCATGTGAATTTCACCCAGAGGGCAACAAATGATATGTTGATAAATCTAATTATCATAATTTTGTTAGATTGACTGTCACAATGGGAAAATACCTTACTAAAAATACAAGACTTTAAAAGAGAAATATAAAGCCAGTCTGCCATAATGAGGCTATAAAATATGTATATGCATTTTAAGAACCATCCATTGCCCCTGTGCAGACATGCAGTGTACTTGTTATTTCAGGAAGTTAGTGATGCATACATTTGTCAGAGAAGCATGTTGTGCCATCTTCTCATTTCAGTCCACAAGAGACAAAACCAAATCAACACTAAGTGAAGAAAATGACGTATTTACAGAGTGGATTTTTTGTCTGGATGGTACTGCAGAGTATAGTGGGTCTCTTTCCAGCTCACAGCTCTGCAGTCTCACAGGTAGCAGTAATTTCCACAGCAAGTTTACTCACAAACACCACTCTGAGTAATGTAGTGCATTCTTCAGGATGATATTGAATAACTATTGCAAGTGGAAGTTGGGTATTTGTTAGCACAGCTGTCTAAACCCCAGCCATTCACTTTGGGGGATGGGACAAGCAAAGCCTTAAGGCAACCACAGTTTCCATTGTCTGCCTCTGTCACATCCTCTGCCTGTATAACATACATTTTCCCGGTGCATGATATTCTGTCTTATGAATGTGATGAGCATGGATAGGAAGAAGAAAATTCTTACGGTAGATATTTGCTTATATATGCATTAACTATGCCTTTTGTTTTGAAAGATTTTCTTCATTTAGATTCTATTACTCATGGTTAATGCTAAAAAAATCTGGAATCAATAATATGAATTATAATGAAAATGGTAACTGGACTGTTAATATGTCTTTCCCTCTTTCCTAAGCATTGTGCTGAGGTTGACCAGAGAAGTCTTTTTCTGTTCAACTGGATCTTGGTCTATCACCAGCAGGATAGCTTTCAACATTCTAAATAGCAAGCGTATTTGATGGGATATCTTTATAAAATGAATATCACCAATATTCCCTTACCTATGCTACACTAGAGAAAACAATACGAAGGGTGTAACATAGTATGGTATTTAAAATCACACATAGATAAAACCAGTAACTTCCTACAACTAGAATAGGTAAGACTCTCTAGCTCTCTACCAGAGAATTCTTGAGGTATTAGACCAGAAGTGTCACAATATTTTACTTTCTAAAAAAATTGTAGTGCCACTCCAGCGCCACTCTCTTTAGGCAGTATTGCAGTTTAGACACAATATTACAGCAAATCCCAGGGACCATGTTATTAAATTGTCCTACAGAAAAAAGTTCACAATTTGTTACCGTTTGCTGTGGACTTCAGAGTTGGGCACACTCTAAACCAGAACTCTAAGATACATTTAGAAGAGTCAATAAATGTTTAAGGTAATGCTTAAACAAATTTAACTGATTGATGTAGAGGTAAAAAAAAAATAATTCAAACTCTCAAGAATATATTTTCCTTATATACTTGCAGACTTACTGGCATTAGTATGTAGCTGGTATATCTAGAGGATCTATCCCCAGTAGAATAGGACACTGGTCTGTAAAATAAGGAAATATTAGATCTTTTATGGACAAAGAGACACAGCTGATGAACTCACTTCCTAGCATGTTATTGAGATGATGGATAAATATTTGAACAAGATTAATATTCCATTTTCCCCTCTCCTGAAGGAAAGGGCTCAGGAAACACCTCTTCTTTCTCTCAGATTCAGCCCTTACTTACTCCACTGATTTCATCATAATCATAGAATAACTCAAAGTATCCTTTAAAGGGCATTAGTCCAAACTGTTACCCAGAGCAGGACCTACATAGATGAGGTTGCTTAGGGACTGAACAAGGCCAATCCCAGTCAAGCTTTTAATATCTCCAGCGCTTCCACTACCTCTATGGATGACCTTTCGCAAAGTCTGATTACCCTCATGGCGAAAAAACATGTTCCTGTATTTTATCAGAATTCCCACTGTGCAACTTGTGACTGCTGTCTTGTGTTCTACCACTGTATCTCTGAGGAGAGACTGGCTCTGCCTTCCCTACCCCCTCTGTTAGGAGGCTGAAGTTCTCCCAGCCTCTTCTTGTATGTGGTGTGCCAGTGCCCTCACCCTCTTGGGGGCCGTTGGTCAGCAAGTGGTGAGCAGTTGCACTGTATATTACTCATTCATATATTATTACTATTATTATCATTACCATTATTATTGTCATTATTATTTTCAATTTTGTTGTATTTCAATTATCAAACTGGTCTTATCTCAAGCCATGAGTCTCCTTTCCCTTTACCCCTTCCATTTTCTCCCTCATTCCCGGGGGACAGGGGAGTGTGAGCAAGCGGTTGCCAGCTGGGTTAAGCCACAAGAGTGGTGTAACACATTTTTGCTCCATAAGAGTGCAAAGTATCTGCATGGCCCAGCTTATTTCCCACCCCCAGCTCTTGATGCACAAAGCTGCTATTTGGGCTTGTGCTGTTTCCCTACTTTGCACCTTTGAGTAGGATATGGATCTAAGGACACTGAAGGAAAAAATTCCCTGCTCCCAAATTTTAAGGAAAATAGAACCAGTCTTAATTACTTTCACATCTGCAGGAGCCTTTCCATTGGCTTGGGATCAAGATCTACAGATTTAGTAGGCATTTACCACAGATCCCCAGGCACAGTCTGATATTAGGCTGTTACTAAATCAAACTGTTGTTCTTTGTTTATACAAAACATTGAAAGAAACATGGATGAAAAAAATGTATGCCTCATTTTCTCAAATAAACAACAGCATTATGGACTGCCTTGCTACTTGCCTTAGGCTTTCAAATTGTCTATATAATGTCCATTCTATAGTCAGAAGAAAGCAAAACAGAGGAAAGATTAGGCACAAGCATTAATGAAGTACTGATATCTAGACATATTTTACCAAAGGTATGACAGAAGGAAAAACGTGTCTAATGATTTTCAAAAGCTATTAACACTAGTTAAAAGTTGTTTGGTTTTTTTTTTCTTTTATAGCTTTTTTTAAATACTATCAAATTAAGAAAGTACTAAGGAGCTTTTAAAGTTCTACTTTAAGATAGAAATCAAGAAAATATTCCTTTCCACATTTGCATAATTTAATTAAAATTTTACCAAGTGACCAAAATCAATAGTTATGCAGCTCCATAATTAGACAATACCAAAATATTTCCATCTTATTTTTATGAGTGGTAAAAAGCAAAGTTAATATCAGACACCTAATCAAAATAGAAGAATAATTTCCATTCACTTGTATCTTTGATACACTACTTTTTCCTTCTAGGCTTATTTTTCAAAAGTGCAGCAGACCTTAATGCCATGTTTAACAGCAACACAATGGGACAAGAATAGGAATTTGTCAACTTGCCACATTTTAAGAGCTCTCACCGGTTACTGCAAAGTTCCAGAGTGAAGAAATTTTTCTAGATGAATTAGCCTATCTAGAGAGTGAGTAAGGCAAAGTTGCCACTAACAACTATCGGTCAGTTTATTTAATGTTAAACAGAATTTGAAGATATTTTTAGTCTTGGCTTAACCCTGCTGAAAATATTGGCCACAATGAAGTAAAAGCCTGCATAGAAATAAGTAGAAATAAATGCATTAATTTTTCAATAGTGTGGTTTGACTTAGGAAGAATCAGAACTATACACTCCAGGGATGCTGGCTTGTTCAGATCAGCTGAGAGCAGTCACACATCTCTAGGAAGGCAGTCACTGATCACTGTATCATCATACAATGAGGGCCACAGTGATGGAGTATGAGGAATTTGTACGTATTAGTGTCCTTTAACTTTGATTGTGAGACCTATCCTTGCAACACTACCTGTGCATGAAGGAGTAGAATTTGTTGGAGCCTACACACTACAGACATAGGAAAGGGAAATAAAAGAATATAATAGGACTGAAGCTTTTGAGAAGCTTTCTAAGAAGAGAGGCCTGCTTCAAAAGATACCTGAAACAGTTAGCTCGTTGAAAGGAAATGGGTCACAAACCAATGCAGCCTTCTTAGGTCTAGACCTAAAAAACCGTAAACACTTGAAATACACTAGAGTACAGTGAAGATTTTCTTGTCTATTTATGCCTGAAAGTCTGATTCCTCTCTAGATAATTTCTTAAAATCTCTCTTGCATGACCCAGTCTCTTTTTCCAAGACATGCAAGTATGTATTTTTAATCAGTGAGTACAATTTAATTAAAGTTTTCTAGCTTTAGAATTTGTAATTTTTTGCAGTTCTGAGCAGCTAAATTCTCACACAACTGAAGTGTCAATGCACTTGTGACATGGTCACTATTTACACGGGAAATTTATCTGTATGAGTAATATTTTCTGGAAACTAATCATTCTAAGACTCTAAGCATCTGAAAACATGCCTTGTGACTTTGAAAGCTCAGGGAAAGCATGTGCTCAGTTCTTTCATGATAGACACAGGTTTTAACACCTAGCAATCCTGTTTCAACTCTTGAGGGTTTTGAAACCATGTACCATACAATTTTGGAAAATGCCTTATCACCAGATTAGAGTTTATTTTTTGCCTGTAGAAGCATATTCATCTGTTTTACTTAGTGATAAAAAAAAAAAAAAAAAAAAGTAAAAAATAGAGTGAAAGATTAGCTGGATAATGGATGGATGAGCATTTTCTAGTCTATAAAAAGGGAAAGCAGTGGGATCCAGTCCCTGTTCAAGGTCTGTGTATGAATTTCATGTAAAGTGGTCACTGAAAAAGTTGTAGAAGCAATTCTTACAGCATGAATCAGAACCAAAATTGTTCTTTTCTCTTCCTGTGCTACCCAAAGTACCTTCATGACTAGGTTAGACTAATGCTTCCTCTGACCAATGATCCTCAGTTTCTCTTTTATAACATGGTATAATTTAAAGAGGTAGGAAGAAGTTTCTTTAAAATAGTCTGTAGCCAAGTATATACATATTGTCATGCTGGATCCATCCCTGAGAAATCTACACTTTTTTAAATACTAATTTTCTGACTTAAACTTTCCCAGTGCAAAGGCAGAATTGTAAGAGTCTAGGTAGCTCAAAGTGAAAGAAAAAAAGGACAACAAACAAAAGGCAATAAGCAAATAAGCAGTAAGCAAATAAGCAAAAAGACTATTTCTGCATTTCTGGAGAGAAATGGCAACTTCTAACTTACTGAGAGACAGTAAAAGTTCACCTATGAAGACTTGGTATTAAATAGTTTGCTCAAGTTCAACCTTTATTTGGACACAGAAAAGAATTCAGGCCTCCAAAATCCCTCGTGTTGTCCTAAGATTGAATACAACTTCCCCTAATCATAAAAAAATTATGGATTAATATACACTGAGTAAGGCATCCATACACACTAATTGGCATATGCTTTCAAGTCTGTCAGAATGTACATTATGTGAATAAACAATATTAGCTTTGATTCTGAACTTGCACACTTCAGACTGTATATATAAGTTATTAAACATCCTCAGAAAGGTCAAGTATTATTTGCTTTAAATGTTTTATTCATTCATCTTCTTAGCCTGTCAATTTCTCCTTAAAATATACTAAAGTTATTACCATGATAATTTGTTGTGTTCCTGTTGTGACCTTGAAGATATCTCACTTTTTAAAAAAAACCTACATGTTATCTTAAAAATAAAACTGCAAATTGTCTCTACAGTAAAATTATAGAATAGCAAGAAACCAGAATCAAGGAATCAAGGAGGAATATCACCAGAAAAGATTTTAAATATTTAATAGAGGAAGTTAAAATAATTTGTCTTTCAAAACCAGCTTTCTGTACCTTTGAAGATAGTAAAATGTGCAGCTGTTTCGCTTCAGTAACAAGTGTTCAAAGTTCATGTGTCACACAGGTCTGTAAGGTTTTGAAGTGAGCAATAAAGTGCTGGGCTGATAGTGGGTTTTTGAATTTCTTGTTTTTGGATGATCTCCATCCACACCACTCCAGCTTGAAGACATGCTTAGGTAGGAAAATTACCATCTAAAACTATTTGTGACAAAAGATCTTTGGAATCTAAATGCCTCTTGATGTTCTAACACAGTCTTCAGAACGATTTTTTAAGTATTGGGTTTCTATTTTTCAGTGATCTGTGGTGTTCGGAATGCACTGCTGTACTGATATGCTTTACATATTATAGATCATATACCATCCATTCTATGTTTGCTTTAATATAATTTTATTTTTGGTATTTTTAAAAAATTTATTTTAAACACTTAACATTTTGGAGGTTCCTGCTATTATCCATTTCATCCAATTAAAGTAGAGGAATGCATAAGAGTATAGTGACAACTAATCATGGCCCTCACATCTACTGCTGCATACATACCTGTAATAGAAACTATATGCTACTGCTTTCTCATATCTCTGTGAACATACTGAGGCAGGTTCTGATAATCTTGGCCGTGAGTTCTGTGTGTATATTGTGTTTGTGTGTCAAGGTTTTGGTAGTGTGGGGTGCTTCAGGGTTGGCTTCTGTGAGAAGATGCCAGAAGCTGCCCCCATGTCCTCTGGAGTCAGTGCCAGTGAACTCCAAGACGGACCCGCTGCTGGCCAGGTCTGAGCCCATCAGCAGCAGTGATAGCAGCTCTGTGATAATATATTTAAGAAGGTGAAAGAAGATGCTGTGCAACAAGAGCCAGAAGAGAGAGAAGTTAAAATATATGAGAGAGAAAAAACTCTTCAGACACCAAGGTCAGTGAAGAAGGAGGGGGAGGAGGTGCTCCAGACATGAGCGGAGATTCCCCTGCAGCCCATGGTGAAGACCATGGTGAGGCAGCTGTGCCCCTGCAGCCATGGAGGCTTACAGTGGAGCAAATATCCACCTGTGGCCCTTGGAGGATTCCAGGTGGATGTGCGCAAAGGAGGCACAGGAAGCCCGCACTGGAGCAGGGTCCTGGCAGGACCTGTGGCCCTGTGGAGAGCGCAGCCCAGGCCAGAGCAGGTTTACTGGCAGGACTTGTGACCCCATGGGGGACCCACACTGGAACAGTCTGTGCTTGAGGGACTGCAGCCTGTGAAAGGGACCCACACTGGAGCAGTTTGTGAGGAACTGCAGCCTGCGGGAAGGACTCACATTGGAGAGTTCATGGAGGACTGTCTCACATGGGAGTGACCCCCTGCTGGAGCAGGGGAAGAGTGTGAGGAGTCCTTGCCCTGAGGAGGAAGGAGCAGAAGAGACAATGTGTGATGGACTGACCACAACCCCCATTCCCCATCCACCCACACAACTGGGCAGGAGGAAGTAAAGAAAATCGAGACCAAAGTTGAGCCCAGGAAGAAGGGAGGGGTGAGGGGAAGGCTGTGCCCCTGCAGTCCATGGAGGGTAACAGTGGAGCAGATCTCCACCTGCAGCCTGCAGAGGTACCCACACTGGAGCAGGTGGATGTGCCCATAGGAGGCTGTGACCTCATGTAGAGCCCACACCGAAGCAGGCAGGACCTGTGGCCCCATGGAGAGAGGAGCCCACACTGGAGCAGGTTTGCTGGCTGGACTTGTGACCCTGTGGGGGACCTATGCTGGAGCAGTCTGTTCTTGAAGGATCGCATTCCATGGAAGGGACCCATGTTGGAGAAGTCTGTGGAGGACAGTCTCCCGTGGGCGTGACCCCATGCTGGAGCAGGGGAAGAGTGTTAGGAGGAAGAAGCAGCAAAGACAACTTGTGATGAACTGATCACAACCCCCATTCCCCATCCCCCTGTGCCACTTGGGGTGGAAGGAAATAAAGAAATTTGTGAATGAAGTTGAGCCCAGGATTTCCTTGTGACTGAAGGATTCACCCCGGGGTGGGGGAAAGGTATTTTAAGATTTAGTTTTATTTCTCATTATCCTATTCTGATTTGCTTGCTAATAAGTTAAATTAATTTTCCCAAGTCAATAATATTTTGCATGTGATGGTAGTTGGTGAATGATTTCTCCCCGCCCTTATCTCAACCGATGAACCTTTTTTCATATTAATTCCCCTTGTCCAGTTGAGGATGGGGAGTGGCTTGATGGGCACCTGGCATCCAGCCAGGGTCAAACCATCACAGTGTGCCTAGGACTGTTGCTAATCTGAAGGTAAGTAAGCAATTAATAGTTTGATTTCTATATACTCACATATGTATCACACATATGAACTTCTAATTCTTGAGACATATATTGCTAGAATATTGTCCTGCTTCAGAATACATATGATTCACCATATCATCACCAAAAAGGAGAAAAGAGATGAACACTATGAGCAGACAGGAAATAAAGAGAATTCCTGATGTTCATGGGGAAAAAAAATGAAAGCAATGTTTGACAGACGACAAGGTAAAGCATGCATTTACTTGCTTGTTTGTTTATCTTTAAAGGGAAAAATAAGGGAAAAGGCTCAGGTTGTAATCACAGATCTATCCTTCTGTCACCACTTATCCAGTAACTTCTGCAGGGTTCATACGTGCAAAACCATCTTTCAAATGTAAATTACAAAATCTCTTATCTGTAATTACGTTTTTGCATAGCATCACGTTCTGTGAATGATTATCAGAAAAGTACCAGGGAAGGTCAAGAGATCTGACTCTCAAATTATCTTATTCAGTGCTTAGTGACTCAGAAAACTAAGCCGTCAGATCTTTCTGGGTTTGTAGCTCTGCTGCCTTAGTCCTCAACAATGCAAACTGGCATCCCTCCATCACTTACACTGAGGATGGGAACTACAATACTTAAAACTTATAATGGATCTGGACAAAAGAAATATCTTGTCATGGAGTTAACCAGTTTTAGAATCACTTCAATAAGCAGAGATTGTACAGTTGGAAACAAAATAGTAAAGCCCTTCACAGAAGAGAAATATGGAATCTGTAGTATGTTTACTTAGATGAATAGTGAGATGGTTTTATTTGGATGGAAGTGTTTAGAGGAAAGTTTATACAACCTTTTTCCAAGGACAAGTTAAAAATTGCCAACAAAATTATAGACAGTATCTGGATAATCAATAATTCTACAGATGGTTTTAGAGATATGCAGACTTTTTCCTCAGTCTGGTAGTCTCAAAGTCCACGAGAGAGCACAAATAATTCTTTTTGAGATTGTCCTGTCAGGAAAAAGAAATTTTTTCTCCTCTTTTTTAGGCAGGTTTGTTTTTTTTTTTTCTTCATTGCTTTTATCTTCCTCTTCCCCCTCCCAACACACACAACCTCCACCCTCAAAGCAGAAGAGAAATAGTCCTTTCCTTCTCAACCTCCACCAATTTTCCTGACATCGTAATTAAAGAGCTGACAGGGAAAGTGCAGTACTTGCTGTGAAATGAAATTGTTACACTAAAGAGAGTCCTAGACAGCTCAGTGATAAGATAATTTAGATGGCAAGGGAAGGCAGCTAATGTATATGTGGGTATAAATGACAAAGAGTGGAGATTCAAGCTTTTGAAAACGTGGTTCAGACATCTCCTCTTGAGACTGTGGGGAAGAAGGTGCAGAGCTGTACTTTAAGCTTTCCTGCCAGCCATAGATAGAAGCTGAGAGCTGTTGAACAGGAGCTGCATCTGAATGAGAATGTAAGGCATAGAACGAAATTGATGGCAGGTAAGTGTTGTTAAAGCAGAACTGTGTAATGAGGGAAAAAGTAACAAGCAGAAAGAAAAACATAGTGGTTTCCTAAAGAAAAGGAGCCAAAGCATTTTGAAATATTGTTTCTTTTCAGATACAAGAAGGGATAATGAGAACACGGTAGCTGAACTGTAGGTATAAAGTGAACTTTTTTTCTTCTCTTTTTGAAGCAAAACATGATGAATTACATAGCAATGATTTTTGGCTTAGTTTGAAAAGAGACAAAATATAAAGATATAAAGCCCATTAAAAAGGGTGATTCAAGAGGACTGGAGCATGTGGTATAATATATATAAAAGGAGAATATCAGAAGAAAGGAATGACATTTGCAAATTTCCTGCCAACATAAGCCATTTGGACTGAAGTGAAAGATAGAAATGCCAAGAAAATAATTGCAGGAAACTTTTGAAGACTTTGTAGGTCTGAATGACAACCTAAACCAGGAAGTATAAGCACTACAATGCCCACAATAAGGGATCTCCGTTACTCTGACATTTCAAAATATGAAAACCATGAAATGTTCATGAAAGGATCTAATTTGTGAGTCACTGTTATATGTACTTCTTGAACAGAGAGACACACAGAGCTTTATTTGTTTACTTCAAAGAAAGGAGCCATGTAGATAAGTTATTGGTATGTGAATAGTCAATGGTGATAAAAATTAGACTTAAGACACTCTAAAAGGTTACTGCAGAAAAATAAATATTTGAAGTATTGAGAATTTGTAAAATGCTTAAAAGATTGTAATTTGAAAATGTACAGAGGTGATGACAGAGTTAAAAAAGAAAACTCACAAGAAGTACCAGCAACACTTTAAACCAAGCCTTAAAAATATTTGAGAGTTTTCTGAGGAGGTTTTTTTTTTTTTCTTTTAGTCAATATTTTAGTTTCACATCTTTGCATGACCAAAATACCGGATCACCAGCTAGAGAATCAAATTACAGTCCTAAGGAGTACCTCTTTATATTACAGTCAAAGAACGACACACACGTCTTATAAGAAAGCTTACTCATGAGAGATTTCTCATCTATAATTTTGTAATACTGGGGTTGAATAAGGTTCAAAATGAATTCTGAGAGTCTTTTAGGTCATGTCCAAACTGATTTTTAAAAATTGACTTTAATGAAAGATGTTTACAAAAATCACAGTTGAATGTTGGCCTCCTTATCAAATGTAGCTAAATCCAGTTCTGTATACATATGACAGATCAGTAAGTGTGAATGAATGCAAGCTGTAAACATCAGAGCAGTATTTGGTGAACATTCATAAAAACCTCCTGGAGAACTGAAAGACTAATAATGAACTTGCACGCAGAGAATGTTAGTCTACTATCCACAGGCTAACGAACAATGAAACATTGAAGAAATCTGTGAGTAAAGAATAAGTGAATTTCCACCGAATAATTTTCTCTTGTTAATGGAAAAATGTTTGAAGACAGAATATTGGCAGTTTCTTATGTTTGGTATCTATCATTTGATAATGGTTTCAGTGTAGAATTTACCGAAATAAGTTCCAAAGTGCAATCAGTGCCTAACAACTTTGCTTTTTACCTCTCTTTACTTTTACTTCTCTTTTTGTAATTTTAACTCATCAATGTATTTATTTTCATTTGACTGTTGAAATTAATTGTATTTATTTGTTTAGAGTCTCTGCATTGTTCTTTTGTTAATGTAGAGCAATAATCCTGAAATATTCACTCTTTATAGTTGATGGCATCAAATCAGATTACCTTACATAGCAACCGTTACCAAGAAAGTCAACATCTCAAACTATATAATCTGCGTTAACATTGTTAAATGCTTTTTCATTTTATTTTAAGGCCTCATCTAACCTTCCTTCCTCAGTGGGGCCTTTTTTTCCATACAGTTCTTTATGATCTGTTGGCAGTAAAAAGAAACATAATCTTGTTAAGTGAAAGACTGAACGATTCTCATGCCCTCGAACAATTCTGAACAGCTATCAAAAGAGAGCAGAAGGATGTCTCATTGCTAGGATGGCTTGTTTACTATCTCAGACAGTTATAGGAGAAACTAATTTGTAAAGTGTTTAATCATAGAATCATAGAATGGCCTGGGCTGAAAAGGACCTTAAAGATCATCTAGTTTCAACCCCCCTGCTGTGGGCAGGGTTGACAACCACTAGAGCAGGCTGCTCAGGGACCCATCCAGCCTGGCCTTGAATGCCTCCAGGGATGGGGCATCCACAGTTTCTCTGGGCAACCTGTTGCAGTGCCTCACCACCCTCTGCATGAAAAATTTCTTCCTAATATCCAACCTAAATCTCCCCTCTCTTAGTTTAAAACCATTCCCCCTCATCCTGTCACTATCAACCCCTGTGAATAGTCGCTTCCCCTCCTGTTTATAGGCTCCCTTCAAGTACTGGAAGGCCACAATGAGGTCTCCCCAGAGCATTCTCTTCTCCAAGCTAAACAAGCCCAGTTCCCTTAACCTTTCTTCATACGAGAGGTGCTCCAGCCCTCTGGTCATCTTTGTGGCCTTCTTCTGGACCCGTTCCAAGAGCTCTATGTCTTTCTTGTGCTGGGGACCCCAGGCCTGGACACAGTACTCCAGATGGGGCCTCACAAGAGCAGAGTAGAGGGGGAGAATCACCTCCCTCTCCCTGCTGGCCACCCCTTTTTTAATGCAGCCCAGGACATAGTTGGCCTTCCGGGCTGCAAGCGCACACTGCCGGCTCATGTCCAGCTTCTCGTCCACTAGGACCCCCAAGTCCTTCTGTGCAGAGCTGCTCTCAAGTTCTTCTCCCAGTCTATACAAGTACCCAGGATTGCCCTGGCCCAAGTGCAACACCTTGCACTTGGCCTTGTTGAACCTCATTAGGTTCTCATGGGCCCACTTCTCCAGCTTCTCCAGGTCCCTCTGGATGGCATCCCTTCCCTCTGTTGTATCAACTGCACCACTGAGCTTGGTGTCCTCTGCAAATTTGCTGAGGGTGCACTCGATTCCCTCATCTATGGTGTTGATAAAGATGTTGAAGAGCACCGGTCCCAAGACAGACCCTTGAGGGACACCACTTGTGACTGGCCTCCATCCAGACATAGAACCGTTGACCACAACCCTTTGGCTGTGACCAGCCAACCAATTCTTTGTCCATTGAACAGTCCATCGTTCAAATCCATACCTCTCCAATTTAGAGAGAAGGAAGTTGTGAGGACTACGTCAAAGGCTGTGTACAAGTCCAGGTAGATTACATCCGTCACCCTTCCTTTGTTCACTGATGCTGTCACTCCACCATAGAAGGCCACCAGATTGGTCAGGCAAGATCTGCCTTTGGTGAAGCCATGTTGGCTGTCTCAGATCACCTCTTGCTCTCATGTGTGTCTTAACATGGCTTCGAGGAGGATCTGCTCCATGATCTTCTCAGGCACAGAGGTGAGGCTCACCAACCTGTAGTTCCCCGGTTCTTCTTTTCTCCCTTTCGTAAAAATAGGAGTAATGTTTCCCTTTTTCCCATCACCAGGGACTTCACCTGACAGTCATGATTTTTCAGATATGATGGAGAGTGGCTCCGCAACCACATCAGCCAGCTCTTTCAGAACCCTGGGATGCATATCATCTGGCCCCATAGACTTATACACATTCAGTGACATGAGGTGGTCTCAGACTTGTTCTGCTGTTACAGTGGGAGGGATTCCACTCCTCTCACCCTCACCTAGAGGTTCCAGGTCCTGACAGACGTGGGAAGCCTGACTGCCAGTGAAGACCGAGGCAAAGCATTTATTGAGTACCTCAGCTTTTTCCATGTCTGAGGAAGCCAGTTCTCCTTTCCATTTGTCAGAGGGGGAATATTCTCCTTGGCATGTTTCCTCCTGCTTATGTACCTGTAGAACCCCCTCGCCAAGTTCAACTTCATCTGTGCCTTGGCTTTCCTGATCCTATCTCTACACATCTGGACAACACCCCTATATTCTTCCCAGGCTACACAAACCTTTTTAACATGTTTATAAGCAAATTTGGAGAGATGTCTGGCATGGACTCTTCTGCCTATTATATAACACCCATCAAAAAGATAGACAAGAAAGAAGAACTTGATGGAAAAGATAGACAAGAAAGAACTTGATTAATGAAAAAAATTTCCTTTGTGCCTGTCACTTTAAATACTCCTGGAAGGTGTTGAACTAACAGCAATGGAAGCAGAGAGGCAGTGATGAAGGTTTCTGACACTAGCTTCGGAGAACCTAACTAGCATCTCAAAGTGATAGTTATAGTTCTTTGTTTAGGCTTTGGCCTGTCTGCTGTGGGTTCCTCCCATAGGTCCAGCCAGTTGTGATAGCCGTTTTGAGACATCATTCAATCTATCCATAAATTCTTATTTTTTTCTTCAGTTTTGTGTCTCAGACTCTTCTAATTCCTGTGCCTGTCCAGGTTAGGCCCTGTCCAATCTTTTTATGAGGCTTTCTTACCCTCATGCTGCTCATGTAGAAAAGTAAACTTCACTATGGTTCCCATAACCTAAAGCAATTTTTTGTCTGCAGACAGCAGTATATGGGCTTAGTACAGTCAATTAATTCAAAGTAAAAGGTAGGCTAACTGAGTTTCTCTAAACCTTGGCTTGATTATAGTTAGCAAGTCACCTTATTTAACACTGTATTATACTTATTAACCTTGTGATCGTGATCTTGAGCCACAGTCTTATTCAGGAACAGCCACCCCTCACAAATGCACTACTCTTCTGTCAATCCATGTAATTAATTAAAAGTCTTGGTACTTATTTGTGGTTCTGTGTAATTAATTTATTCTGCAATAAGCAAAGACAATATGTTTTAAAATTGTTTTATGGTGATCTCAATTTTTTTTCCCAGTGAATATAGATATTATCAGAATGAAGTGAAATTTAGTGTATCATAAGCAACTTTATATCAAGAAATATAGAAATGACAGCAGGATTCACAAGTAGATTTTGGCATCATTCACAAAAAAAATTTTGAGGAGGCAGTGGCTACTTCCACCCACAGCCTGTAGAGTTGTTAAGCACTTATTTGTTGTGCTGCAGTGCTGGGACCAAAACTCTTTAAACTTGATTTAGAGAAAAATCTTGAACTTGGTTCTTCCACATCTCAGGAGAGTATGATGTCTCTTGGCTTGTAGGATACTCTGGTACGAATAAATATCAGTCTCCTTTTGAAGAGGCTATACTTCATGTAACTAAATATTAATTCAGGAAAAGAATAAGAATGATATTGCATAGCATAACTGTTAAGAGTACTCAACTGGATGGAAAGACATGTGGATTCCAGCCTGCTTCAATGAGTGATGTCTGCTGCCCTTTGCTTTTTTTTTTCCCATGTTGTATTTACAAAATATGAAATATCTAATGCCTGAATCCCCTTGACTCTTCAGAAACTTTTATTTAGCATTCTGAAAAGAACTGCTTTGACATTACTGCAATTCTTCTTCTCCATATTTTGATTTGCTAAAAATGTGTAAAATGTATTTGAAATTGTTTTGACTGTTTCAGAGATGCAAATTTCAGCAATAAATGGATACTCCAAAGTGTTATTTCTTTGGGTAATATTTCTTGTCAAAGGTTATTGAAGAGTTGAAATACAAATCAGACTACAGATGTTTGCAATTAACTTGGAAAGAGTTTCGGTTGTTGTTATTATTTTTGTTTTTCATTCTTAAACACCTTAGCCAGTGACTGTTTATCTAGCACAGGAAGTCTTCATGGATTCCTTTCACAGTAGAGAAAAATTAAAACCATAGTTGTTTAGGCTTTCTAACACTTAAGAAATGTTTATTCCAGTTTGACTAAATGCAGATTAGATTCAGGCCACAAGGTTTAAACTTGCATATTCTAATTTGTTAGAAGACCAACAAATGTTCTAAGCTTTCACTGGCAAGAAAAATTCCTTCCTTTCCATCTCCCAGATTATTAGTAATTTAATAAAATATCTTTGTAGAATTTTAAAATTTTCTAGGTCAGATTAATCAAAATATCCTTCCTGTCCTGGGACTCCCTCACAGTTAACTCCAGTTTCTTAGCTCTGTGAAGTTGCACTTGACTGGTCTGAATACCACTTCCACTTATTTTGGATTATAAGGAGATCATTTAAATTTATGTGGCTCTCAAGCCTGCCAATCTCTCTAAGGCTTTATATGTCTTGTAGTGCATCTTTTGGCAGCTGCAGTATTAAATATGGTAGGTAGATACAAAGATGATTAAGGACTGATTTGGTATTTGTACAAAGTATTTTAAAATATATATTCCTTTGATAGTGGTTCAAAATATCTACTTTTACTGTATATGAGATAGCACTTTTTCACTTTTAACACGTTAAGTGTAAAGATAAATCACTATCTAGCATGATGAATTTGTCTTCACTGGAATACTTTTGCTGAAGGGTGAAGAAACATAAAGGAGAAACTCTAGATTAAGGACTTCTGTGGCTGCAGCAGGGTTTGAATAAAATAGCAGTTAATTTTGTTGCCTCTCAAAGTTTCTTTTGGCAGTGAAAATTTCCTAATGCTAATGCATGAGAGAAGATAGCCATGGTCTTCCTTAACTACGAAATGATATTTCATTTTGAGTACTTTTCACATATCATCAATCGTAACCTCTCATTCCACCACTTTCTCGATTCTAACAATAGTGGCTATCTGAATCGAACATCTCTTTATGAATAAAAAAAAATAACTTTTTAACTTTTTTAAGGCTACCTGTTAATAATCTGATCATTGTGTAGTTACAGAAACTTTTAGTCCTTTCCTTATTCTGTGTAAACACAACAATATTTGCAGAAACTGCTTGCACAGTGGAAGGATTCAGAATGACAGACACAGGCATTTTGTAACAGAGAGTTTCTACAGACTTCAAAAACAGGGCCAAATTACAAATGCACCGAAGTCAGAGACTCCACTTGACTTTAGAAATCTTTGATTTCCTTTTATATTTCCTCAGTCATTTTGTCAGTCTTTACTAGTTTAACACTAGTTCTTATCTCTTAACCAGGGACAATTATCAGTGGTCATGCTGTACTCTCACTTTTCACTACATCTAGTATATAGAAATATAAGGAAAAAATAGAAGTATCCAGAAACTTGTCTTTGACTAAAAATAGGGCACTCTTCAAAGATTTATGGTTCTGGTTTTGAGACTCATTTGAATATGTCTCTCTCTTTGAGGCTCAACCTTGCTCTTCTGCTGTCACTGACATTTCTGACCATACAGATGGTCCTTCCAGAGTTTTCGTTGTGTTGTAGCTGAGAAGCAACTTCAATATTTCCAAACCCGTGAATTACCAACTTTGCTAAACCACCCAAGTTTTAGCCTTAACCTTCCAGGCTCTTTTCCTCCCAGGGTCTGTTTCTCCAAAACTTTTTCCACAGTTTCATGGTAGCCACAGCAGTTTGCATATCTCAGTAACAGTGCACTGTGCACTGTTACAAAGAGAGAGGAAGATTTAAGATGTTTATCTTAGTGTAATATTTCTAGTATCTCTGAATATTTTAAGACTGTTTTCTCCTCAAAGTAGATGCTCTGGGTTAATGTCAAAACCACCTGAAGCACTACATGGCTCAGAAAAGTATTTCCTGATAAATTATTTCGTTTAGAAGGTAAACAAGTGTTTCTCTTCTGTGCCTTTCCCATTCAGCTATGCCACCTTCTGCATGCCAACTTTTATTACCAAAAGCTTCCCTGCAATTGATCTGACATTTTAGGTAGCTTGTCGTCACAAGAATGAAAACATATAACTGAGCAGTAGCAATGAAAACTAGGATTTCATTACAGTGTGGTCAGAGTCCTTAAAATCTTGTTTCTTGTTTCCAGGGCACAATATTTTTTTGGAACTAATTTTATTATTATTAAAATCAATGGTATCTTTACTGTCAAGCCTAAAGGGAACAAGAACCCTATTTTATCTTACCTGATCAACATAAAAGAAAAAATCCAAGACAATGCTAAGATTTATTGGAATTTTTAGTGAAAGGACAGGTTAATATTTTTCTTCCTCTATTAAGTTGTGTGAATCCCATATTTTGTTCATAGAGTATGGAGCTCTTAAAATGAAGTAAAACATTTTAAAAAGAAAGATTTTAATTTTAAATAGTCATAAGTTTTACATGAATGGATGAGGTCATGATAATCTAATAAAATAACTTTATTGGCTAATGCAGGGATATATGCTGAAAAATTATAACTGAAAGCTGATCTTCACTGAAACAAGAACAGCACAGAGAGAGTCCTTGGAAAAATGACAAAAGATTTTCTAATTTTCATGATACTTTGCAAATGTTACGGCTGCAGCTGGACCCATTTGCTCAAATCTGTATGGAGAAGGGAACAAGACTCCCCCCTCCACCCTCTTCACCCCCCCCTCCCCACCTTCTGACAGACACTTTAGGAAAACTGTCTTTCACAAATGTGCTTAGAGTTTTTTCTACCAGCTGATATAAGTGTGCAAGATTACACAACCACTGCCTGGATAATGCATCAAGAGTAAGTATAAAGTAGAGAAAACATACAAAAAAACAAAGGAGTGGGCAAGCAAAAGTGGAAGGAACACAGCTATAGGTCTTAATTCTCTATGTTGTTTTCCTTTTCTGCAGAAGACAACACCGTTATTAAACTACTTATTACTCTTGTTGCAAGTATGCTAGCCTTCAAATCTTCTTAAACTTCTGCTACATCATGTTATTTGGTGGAATTAATATGATACATCAGATGACAGAATTATAGACTTGTTTGTTAAAAATACTTGTAAACTGTTGAGCATTATGCTGGGCAGTGACAACTGGGTGCTTCACTTTGAAAACCAGATAATATTTGAAAATAATTGTTAAGAAAGCTTAGTAAGAAAAAATGCCAACTTAACTTTTCTTAACAATTTCAGAACTGTAATTTTTTGGTTTTTTCTTTCCTTTTTTTTTTTTTTTTTTTCTTTTCTTTCCAAGATGAAGACATTTAGACATTTAACTTTTAATATACTCAAGTTACTTTTAAGGTAAGTAGGACAAGAATATTCAAAAAGTTTTGAAAATCAAAGTGACTGAAGATGTCTTAAGTAGAGCATCAAAGATCATAAATTATTTTGGAAAATGGAGAGGCTAAACTAGTATATACTAAAAAAAAATGTAATATTTACAAAGACTGAAGCTCATAGTTACTGTTTATATTTCCAATATCTTAGCAAGAGTTTGACTAAGATAAATTGGACTTCATTGAGTTTGAATAAAATTAAGGTAAATTAGAGGTGTTATTTAGAAAAAAATGAACTTATTTTATGATAAAAGCATGAATGCTCTATGAAGAATCTTCATGTCCCTATGCCTTTAGTGCCTTTAATACAGAGGGAAAGGAGAGGAGAAGAGAGGAGAGGAGGAGAGGAGAGGAGAGGAGAGGAGAGGAGAGGAGAGGAGAGGGAAAGGGAAAGGGAAAGGGAAAGGGAAAGGGAAAGGGAAAGGGAAAGGGAAAGGGAAAGGGAAAGGGAAAGGGACATCTCCAGTCACTGAGTGCCTAAAAGCCACCTCATGGTTTGGTGATCCAGCAAGTCAATCCCTGATTACTAGCAGGACAGGTGAAGAAAGGGTAGGTCCAGATACTAGGATACTTACCCAGCTGCAAACTTCCCAAGAATGCACAAACTCCATAGGAACAGGTTAGCAGACAGTAGCAACCAAACACAGGGATAAGGGAAAGGAAGTGTTCTCTAAAATTACACAGGTTTTTATGTCTGTAAAGGAAAAGTGTTTGTATAAACTGCACTGAGACAAGTGCAACAGTGGACACCGGTTACAAAGAAATCTGAACTAGTTTCTTAAAATGGTTACAAATTAAATGAAAAGAAATTTTATTATCTTCATGTTGTTAAAGAACTATCAAGTAAAAACAAGCTTTAAGCATTTGAAAGCTCTAGGGATAGAATCAAAGAAAAAATTTATATCACAAGATCTGCTTTGATGATTCTCAGCTTCATTTTGTATGTAAATTTTTATGCCTTTACAAGCTTATTAGTACACACTCAGTGTTTCTTGATGTCCATGACACAACTAAAAAACTCATTGAATCTTTTGTTCCATTAATTCATAAACTGCTCTTAAAACATTTGTTATTTCAGTTCTGTGAATAGAACTGTAGCAAGTACCATTAAATCTTTAATGTTCATTTCAGTACATTGCAAAAGATGTCCATTTATTCCAAAGATAGTCATAGAATCTACCTACTTTTCAGTTATTTTGAATTTATATGGCATAGATCTCCAGATAGCTCTACATATTTGTTTGTTTGGAATATCTTCCCAAGTGGCAGAAATTCCATCAGTAGTATCACCCAGAATTACAAGATCAAATACTATACAACCGGCCTTTAACTGACTGAATGGCTAAAATAAGGGTATAGTTTCTGTACGGAAAAATTACAAGGGAACACATTGCCTTTGAAAACCATTTTCTAAAATCCCTGACACACAATTAAAGAGCTTTCTTTGCAATTTTAATGTGAAAATAGTCATGCAATAAATTCACTCTTTCTAAGATTCTAGGTCAGATCATGAACTGTTCCTCTCAGCAGATTTTCTTTCCTGTATCTCCTTTTTGATGAGTTTCTCATTACAATAAAATTAACTGCTTCCTACATGAGAAAGCATTTACAGCCATCGTTTTGTTAAGTTTCTCCACTTTCTGTATGGAGAAATTATCTGCTTCTCCCAGCTTCAAATATTTTGGATTTTTTTCTTAATTCAACCTCATGTTTGGTTTGGAGTAGACCAGATTAATTAGAACTTGGTAAAATTATACACTGTGAATTTGTTTTTCAACTTGATGGGGGAAAATGCAGACTAAAATGTTATTCTGCTGTGTTTTTTCACAGTATTCTTCAATATTTTTTAT
The DNA here is from genome assembly GCF_000699245.1 of Pterocles gutturalis. Classification (NCBI taxonomy): domain Eukaryota; kingdom Metazoa; phylum Chordata; class Aves; order Pterocliformes; family Pteroclidae; genus Pterocles; species Pterocles gutturalis. The sequence goes on from NW_010138575.1 coordinate 68,902, forward strand.
TCTGGAGGCATGCTATTTGAAGTAAGAAAATATCAAAGGTATTAATTTATTTACAAAAGACTTCTTTCCTGTGAAACTAATGGCATTTCCAAAAAAAGTGACCATACAACAGCATCTAAAATATCACACATCTTTCTCAGTGCAAGAACAGGAAATGGCAATTTTGTCTCAAATACCTTTGTTTACTAACTACCAGCAATATGGGCATAGAAAGATATACTGCTCCACTGTCACATTTTGATTATTCATTTAAGCTTCAGAGAGATATAATATCAATAGTGTAAGTTTTAATATCAGAATTGAATTAAATAATGCTTCTGTCCTTTATTTTCCCCCATCTTTTTTTGTTTCCTCTCCCAACTTTGCCAGAGGTATATACCCAGGATATCACTACCTTAACAGTTAATCAATTTTTTAGACTAATGGTTTTCATGTCCTTTTGTTAGAGGTTCCGCCTCCTTTTCCTTGAGCAGCTGCTGTTTTCTCTGAACCATAGCAACCAGTCAAGCAAGCAGAATAAGTAGCTCCCTCGAAAAGCAACATCATCTCTGCTCCATGCATGATCTAGTGAAGAGTGCTTCATAGCAACCATTCCCATCCTCTGTTACTAGGCTTACAAATAATATTTCTCATGAATGAATGAGGAGTATTATCAAGAAGGGCAGTGATATCAGTAACCCTACCAGCACTTCTCTGTGGTCAACAGGCAGATGCAGTTGGAAAATTCTTTCAGTGGTGTTTTGTGTAGCTTGGATCCTAATGCCATGTGTAATTCTTTTTGCGCTAGGAAGAGGCCTGCTTGTAGCAGCAAAGAGCTTTTGAAGAGGCCATATGGCTGGAAGAGTGTAGCCTAGCAGGGCTCCTCTTCTTTGGTAGCTTCTAGCTGGTATTGCAGCAGCTTAGCAGAAATAGGAGCACTAGGAAATGATTATTAATAGTTACTTCACCTCTCTTGGCACCAGCAGACATTTCCATACCTTTTCCACAGTCTGTTGAAGCTTACCTGTCCCACCTGGAGAAGATATTGCTTTAGTTTCACACTTTCCATCAGAGGCAGGGTAAGAAGTACTGGTGAGTTTTAGATATTCCTGTCTTGTAGCGGCATGTTGATACATCAAAGTAATTGAAAACTCTTTAAGAGTGTTTTTGGAATAAAAGGAGATAAAGGTAAGTTGCTACTTTGCTACTATTCTTCCAACATATCTCTTCCTTAAGCAAGTGTTTTAAAAGCACATACCTTTAAAAAGCACAAGAATAGTAAAATACATTACAAATTCAGGATCAAAAATTAAGTAAAGCAAGAATGGTGATTCACATATGCTTATAGAATGGTTAAAATGTAATTCTAATTTTTTTTACTAGATATCATAACTTATTTTTGTAATTTCTAAAATGTTTAATGATACTGAAAAAAGACAGGCAGACATTTCCAGAACAAGTATCGCTGTTTTATGTTATTACCCAAACTGTGTTTTAAAATTTATAAGAATAGTTATGTAGTCCATTTATACTGTTGATTGAACATAAATGCATGTCACTTCTCTGGGGAAAGGCTTGTATGCCTTATTATCTAACTTGTGTTTGCAGATTGTGAGAATTACAAAAATGCCTGTTTTAAAAGTTTTCAAGGAATTCCGTCACTAAAAACTCAAATACTGTCCAATTTAAGCTGGGAGACATCTCATTTTTAAAGCATACAGTAAAATCACCCTCATCTGAAAACCCATTATTATATCCAATGAACATCAAGTGAAGATATCAAATTAGCAAAAGTTCTTCAAATTCCCTCTGGTCAAAGAAATTGATGGTTTTATAGTGGGAACTACTGGCAACACTTAATAGAGGGAACATTAATAGTTCATCAAACTCAAGATTACGAGTTAGAACAGTTCACAAGATGTTTGACTTTGTATATTTATGCTTTCCAACATTTGTTTGATACTAAAGTCTTTTGGACAGTGAATAAAATGTATTTTACTTTCTTCAAATACTACATTTCAGGTGTACTGATGTATTCTCTAATTTTCAACACAAAAGACTAATGAAAGTTGGAGAGGAATCTTATTTCATTCTGAAATTAAAAAAGAAGAGACTTACAAGGCCAGCACCATGCTAATAAAAGTAAAGCTCAGGCTCCTAAGAATGGTGCTTTTGCCACTAAATCTCACTAAAGAGACCTACCTGTTCTGGATAACTTTGCACAGTCTGAGGTTTTCAAAGCACTGTGCAAGGAATAATTAGTTTTTGCCATTGGCAGTGAGGTGTAGCTTTACTCTTCAGTCAGCTGTTTGTGAAAATGTTGTTCCATTATCTGAAGAAAAGCAAAAAAAGTGGTCTCCTTGGGTTACTGCAGCTGAGGAAGATACTGTCATTCACTGAGGAGTATTGTTATAGGAAGTTTCAACAGAGTGTAGACATACTTTCAAAGCTGCAGTGAAACTACCTGACCTTTCAATTAATACATAAGAGGATAGCTGGAATGTGAGATAATAAGAATAAACAGTGCACCACAGTATTTTGTTGACATGTGAAATATTTTTTACATTTAACTTAATTTTCAGACTAAGAAGTGATTGTGGCTCTGCAGTTTTCCTTCAAGATCTTTTTTTTCACTGACATTTGCATCTCAAGTTTAATTAAGCTTTGTGAATTCCTGTAAAGCTGGAAGACTTAACAAAGGTTTAGATATGCTTGCCTGGCAAGAACACTCTTATTTTTGAACTAGAGCTGGTTTTATTTTGATGGTGGAAAAAACAGTTTATTGCAATAAGTGAATCAATTTCATGGTAGAAGCTACTAAAATGTTTACAGCAAAAAGAAGAACTAAATGATCTGACAAGATGCTATAGCACTTGATGTGGATGTAAGTCTCAATATGAGGGAAAATGGTTTAAAAAAAAAAGGAAACAGAAAAAGAATTGACTAAGCTTTAGACGAGGTCTTAGACCATCTATATTGTGCTGCCTTTACTCAGTAAATTACACAAACCCCCATGATGACATCACCTCAAGGTCCTCAATTAATCTACCCCTTTTTATGATCTTTCACACCTTTCATGATGGTCAAGAATCTTGAGAAGGATGAAGTGGATGCTAATATTTATACATCACTTAATGTAATTGGGTCCTGACCTGGCTGGGCACAACAGTTATATAAAAACATATTTTAAAAAAACAATAAAAAAAAGAGAGAATTGCTGCAGAGCTCAGCATGCATTGGTTCCTAGACAAGAGTTTTTGTTGGTCCTCTGGACACAGGAAATATCAGATATATTATGACACATGGAGTGTGGTCTGTCAATAAATTAATATTTAACAGTCAAGAGAGATTAGGAACTGAATGTTAGCTTTAGAAAAACACTCCAAAATTCCAAACCAAGCTGCTTCCTCAAAAACAATAGGCAAAACCCAACAGAAACCAATTAACTTGAAGGGTTAAATAGACATTTGCAGAAGTACTATACTTAAGGCTTGAAAAATACAGGTTTAGGAAGAGGAGTGACCTAATATAGAAATGTTAAACATACAGTTTGAAAAAAAACCTCAGCAGCTGAATGACAAAGGTGTAGAAAGAAGTACTTTTTTCTCTCTAGATATAGAATCTAAGTAGAATTCTGACAGAGAGCCAAGTCTTGATCTTTTTGGGAAAAAAAGAAAAGTAAAAATGTAGGTTAACGAACAAGTATAGGTTAAAGAGGTATGTAGGTATCTCTTAAGAAAGTTGTTCTTTTCCTAAAATAGTCTGTTTTAAGGAATTGTGCAGCTCTTTGGATGTTTCAAAAAAGTTGTTCTCTACCTCTGCAATACCACTATAGAAATACGTGCATGTGTGATGAACTTACACAAAAATCAGTGTACTCTGCCTCACTCAAAAGACTTTAACAGTTTTTTTATGTCTGCCAGTGAGGCATATTTTAAAAAGAAGGCTGCAGCTGGCGACTATAAGGAGAGACTGAGAGGTACAGGTCAAAGTGTATGTGCACAAACACCTCAAACACGGTGCCTAAGGTGGTAAAATATTTTTTTTTAAAACATCCAAGAATCTTTTTATCTCCTCATCACTGCAAGTGATACATTCATGAGTATACAAGTTACCGCATTTCCTTTTTCTGTTCAATAAATTTATCTTCCAGCTGTTCTTTTGACCTTCTTTTATACATGTTTGTAAACCTACCGAATACAGAATCAAAGATTAATTTTAAAAGTAATATGACTGCTCAATGTCTTACCCGTTGCATTTTAAAACTTTTAGTATTTGTAGTTGTATATTTTTATTAGAACAACGAAACTTTGTGTATTGTATTATCTGGACCTTTGTGGAATGACAGCCTTATCTCATTTTTGTCAGTGTTCAATGTAGGAATACGGTAGTCTGTATTAGAAAATGTAGACCATTATAAAAACCTTTCAAGGTGAAATTCTGTTAATTCTTTTCTGATTTTAAAGATGGGTTTCTCCCACTTGAGATTGTCCTACGGTGTTGCCAGAAAACTGGCTTAGGGATTGTCAATAAAAACTGATGGTACTACATCCTCTTTTGATAGATACAATGCATTTTACTAGGAAAGTAATGCTTCACATTTTTATGGCTTCAAAGATTATCTTTTGTCCATTTTTATCATAAAGACTGAAATGTTCTGCCATTCTTCTCTCTTGTCCCAATTCCATCTTCCTTCTTTGATTCCTAATAGATCACAAGGCTTTCTGGATTGTGTCTCAGGTTTAACTGTATGCTCATCAGTTCGTCCAGTCAAAAACCCACTTTTGTTCTGCACTTGGCTCACTCTTGCCCATTCCCTAGAAGGGGAAGATACAGGAACATTATTGTCTGGTAGGCTTGTCTAAAATCCCATCACGTTCAGCCTCTATTGTATCAGCTGATGTGGTAGACCAGGTTTCTGATCATGACTGTCTCAACAACATCCATCTGATGAAGAGCTCCCCTAATAGCAGCTGAGGAGAAAATCCAAGGACACCTGAGGGCACGCTCACGGAGTTAGGAAGTCAGTATGAAGAGTGCAGTCTGTGCTGACAAGTAAAATAGAAGGGGCCAAGGGACCACAAAGTGTGGCTTAGAGGGTCCAGAAACTTCCCCTGAATGCAGTATGGCAGGATGCAGAAGTTGTGTGCTCTAAGTTTGATCTTAGTGCAACTTCTGTGAAGAGCCATGAGGTGAAGCTTTCAGATTCTTGTCCTGTATTAAAACTAGGCAGATAGGAAGACAAAAAATAAATAATTTTTCTGATTTTAAAAAACATCAGTCCCACTACTAGGGAGCATTTCAGGGTAAATAACTCATTTAGTTATAAGTTTGTTTGTCTGGGTTATTTTTTCCCCTGAACACCCATAACACCAATTGATTTCAATAGGCTTTGTCACATGGGGCTCCAGCTAAAGTGGGAAAAAAAATCAAGTACTGCTCACAAGAACAGTAGTGTTTCTAGTAGACCACTCTAAATAGAACTGGTATCAAAATGAAAAAAATGCCAAAAAAAAAAAAAAAGCAGGATTTTTAAGGAAAGAGGCTATCCTAGAGATGCTGAGATGCAGTCTTTAGTGCTATACTGGGCTATATTTGGTTTTACACTCAACAAGCAGATGTAGCTGTCTGAAATACTGCAAGTGTATGCACAGAAACAGGTGCAGCATGGGAAACAAGTGTGAGGAACTAGAACAACTCAGTGACAGAACTGTGACATTGCTGAATTAGGTGGAGGGATAGCTGATATGATTGGAATGATGCAATGGATGGGAAGCTCAAAGATGTGTTTCAGGTATAGCTTTTGCCTTCTGCATCAATAACTTGTTTTTCATAGATATTAACGTTCATAAAGAGTGACATGTTAAGGGCCAGAGAACACACATACCACCTCACCTTGACTGCAGCCTTAAGCTGCAGTAGTCAGCTAAGTGATCTGATCCAGAGTGAAAAGCTGTTTTAAGGACCAGGTGGTATCAGGTGTATCAGAAGGACCAGCTGTCATTATCCTGAGTCCAGTGCTTTACAACCCTACCTAAAAGGTGAGTTCCAACCAAAAAAAAAAATTGCTGAGAGAAACTTTGGAAAAAGCGTAAAAGAATTTGTGAGAAAATTTCCCCAAGCTCCTCTTGTAACAGCTTTTATACTGCTGGTATTTGCTCTGGTATGCTGTATGGAAAAGTTTAAGAGAAGCTGGAATACTGAAGAAAAGCTTCATGTAGTTAAATTCCTTGTCTCCATGTTGGAACTCTTACAGTGGAAGGAGATTGGAGAGATGGCAAATTCTGCAGTGTAGGTTTACTTACAACTCCTTCATGCTAAGGTCCCAAACCTTCTATTTGTCTGATTTTTCACTTGCTCTCAGTCATGTTATACTGGCTAAATGTCTTCCTCTTGTGAAGACAAATTAAGAGGAGATTCAGAACAAAGGACGAGAGCTGTGCTATCTGACAGCTGAATTTTCTGTGCTGAAATCTATGAGTGAAGGTATCCAACCCTATCCATTCTTTGTCTCTGCTCCTCAGGAGGAGGGTAATCATCTAGAAAAAGGAGAGGGAAATTGTACTTGCAGTGGAATCTTGTTTTTCTAAAAGAATATTAGATCTGCAGAGGGCTATTCTGAGATACACAGAGGAGTTTAAGCTTTAGTAAACAATCATATTTATATAAAATCTGCCTGTGAAATTATAGCAGGGTATAGAAATCCCTAGAACAATAAATCTTCATGTTCTTCCTGATGGAGATAGATACTAAGGTCATCAACTATAAGGATCAGATGAGTCTCACATGAATGCTTTAGCCCAGAGCTGCACTGGTAATAAACAGGATTTTTATTACATTTCTAAGTGCTCCATGACATGTGTTAAATTACTGTAGGTTTCAGAAACTGCAGCTCAGAAGTGTTGTAGAATTGGATAGTTCAAATTTGTTCCCTTTGCTCCATTTCAAAAAAGTACCTCAGCTTCTCTTGCAGAAGGAAAAATGGATTTTGTTTATTTTATTCACTTTTCGATCAGACCTGTTCAACCTTTACATTAATGTGGTAAAGGAACTTAATAATTTTTCAAGCTGTCACAGGGCTAAATACTTCCTCATTTGTATTTTTTAATTGTGATGGACCCTTCCATTTTATCAGTTTATCTCTCATTAATCTAAGTTTGCATCTAAAGTGCAGGACATAGAAGCCCTTCTCAGCTTGTAGATACATCTCAACTCTCAGTCAGGATGATGACATGCAGCCACCTCCTCCTGGCCATTCTGTCTGGGCTAGAGCAAGGCTTAGTGTACCAAGCAGCACATCTGCATCTACAATATAACTCTGTCCTAAATGGGCTCTAAGTTAAAAGAAACAGCAACAAGTTCAGAGATACTAATCCCAAGATGCTTATTCTTTTAGTTTTTAATTTAGATCAAAATTTTGATAAAATCAGTGAGTCTATCTTTCACAGGGTCTTCTTACCTAGGATATGCTTCAAAGCCTAGTGAATCAATGCATGTATTTGAATCAATGTTGGGTCAGAATGTTAACTGCAATTCTGTTTTTGGACATGTTCACTCTACTGCAAAAATCAAGACTGAAAAAATTATTATGATTCATTGTGAATCAGAGTTTCCAACCAATGAAGCCTCTTAAGGAAAAGACACACAATAATAAAGTATTATGGACAAATTCAGTGCAAAACTGAAGAAACTGAGTTGTGGCATTTTTTTGTTTCATTTTTCCAGGTAAAGCTAGGGACATATTCAAGTCTCTGCTTCTAATGAAACAAATATGTCTTGAGTTTCCTCAGCAGAACTGATTGCCTAGTCCTCAGTTTATGCTTCCATTTTCTTCAGTACTTGGAATGAATAACAATAAAAATAAAAATAATAAAACCCTGCATTTTTGCATTCAAAATCAGATCTCTAAAGGTTGAAGCAACAATATTGCAGGGTGAGTATTTTTCAGGTGGATATTCTACCAGCAAGGAGAGAAGAAGCTTAAAATGCAGAACTGTAGCCAATCAGTGACACTCCCTGGAATGGAAATACTGAGAAATCTTAAAAAATATTTATTTTTCTTCACTTATTCGTGGCAGATGTCTACCTCTACACCCTTGTAGAAAGAATCCCAAAACATAATCTGAGCTGAAGGTAGGTGGTGTCTTATTCTGGCTAAGCTATTCTTGGATGACAGAGAGATGAATATGGACTTTACTAGTTTCATCTTTTAAGAATTTTGAAAACATTCGCAGAGGAAACATCCTCTATAATTTTTATTCAGAACAGTAACTCAATAATTAAAGGTTAACAGTTTACGTAAATTAGAATAAAAAAGCCTTAGCAAATTGTTAGTGAAGTAACCATATTCTAAAGTGAATCTTTTTATATTTAGTGCTTGTCTTAAAGGAGAAATCTTGGAAAGTTACTGAAAAATAACTGAGGGGAGAATTTAAATTAAAATAACTGTCTCTGCTAGCTGTTCTGATTTCCCACCCCCCTGGAAGCAAGCTTTTAAGTTTATCTGGCATCATCGTAGATCAATTAATTTGGTGTTATTTATAGATGAAAATCTGTAAATTTATTTTTCATTTCATTCTGACAGTATAGAAAAACATTATTTTGGGGGTTATTTTTAGCTATCAGAAGAGAAATTTTATAGGTGGAAAGTATAAAATTCTATCATGTCTTTTATCTTCTATTTACATTAGCTCCTTTGTTTTTCAAACTTTATAATTTTTAGTCACATCTTCTGTTTGAGCTAAACTGTTAGAATTAGATCAGTTTGATTACCGCATTTGTGTTTATTTTCTTTCAGGAATAAAAGAGCAGGAAACTTTTATGTGTTCACCATTCCCTGCTCTTTTTCTTAGCATTTAAGTTTTTCTTTAACGTTAGGGCTTCACTTACAAAACTGCAATCAATTTTTCCTGAGAATCACAATAGCTTCAAGAATGTTTCTGTGATACTGTCCTTGGGCAAATTTATATTCCTTTCCACCAAACCATCTCTCCAATATATTGGCCATTTGACAGATGGTTTAGCTTCCACAGTGGTCTTCCCTTGTAGCCATATTTTGGTCATGGCTCATATTGTTTCAGCTATTTGTTTCCATGAAAGAGTTCAATCTCTTTACATTTATTCTAAGAAGCAGTTATTATGCCTACCAGCTTCAAAGAGATTTAACACAACTATTAGCACAAGGGGGCTTCATAACTGCAAAATCGTGTTTCATTAGTCCTATCCATCAAAACATGATTTTCGGTATCATGGGGAAGTTAAGACACTCCACATATCAAGTTCTAAGGTCATGCAAATAGATTGCACTCCTGGGACTTGTCAAGTGCATCCAGCTGGAACACCCAAGGATCAGGGACAACACTACATTTATTATATGTTGGAAAAAATATCTTCTATTGTGTGGAGACAGAGGTTATATATGGGAAAAAAAGAACACGTATTTTTGGAAAGAAGGAGAAACAAATTGCAAAGAAATCCAGACATGCTGGATTTTTACCCAATGTAAAGATGTTTCTCTGTTACAGGCCAAGCAGCCAGTAGGAGGCATTGTGTTATTTGTGACAAAGTTCAGTCCAATATTCTGAGTAAAAAGAATATAATTTTTTTTCCTTCTGAAGATCAAAATCTTCTGTATTACATGTGCTCTATGTCAGCTTTGTAAGCCTGAGACAGATTAATCTAGTCTCCTGTATCGGACCACTTATTTTAATACTAAAATTATAATTCATTATAATATAATAATTCTCACACCTTTTTATTGTTAATGAAAAAAAATCAGAGTCCACTTGTAACTAAGTGCAAAAATTATTAATAAGATATTTCAAGCAGTGAACGTGCACTGCCAGACTAAATTTTCAAAGGCAGGCCATTAAATTGATCTCTTCCATGCTTTTAGACATAATTTTAACTCATAAACAACAATATACATACGAGGATAGTGTGAATTGAATCAAACTAGAATTGCACTCCTTTTACTAAAGAGGCTCAGAAAGAGGTGTTGCTATATAATTTTTGTCCAACTTCACAAGCACTCTTGTGCCTTCTAAACAAGTAAGAGCATTTCTAGCTGCTTTCCATGGGCAAAAAGCTTATGATTGATACGTGCACCATATTGCTCGTTAGACCTTAAAGTCAGGTGGAGTCCCTATTTGCAGCATATTTTTGGTCAATTTATTTGGAGTCTGGTGTTTGATATGAACACTTTTCGACTGGAAACAACACAGAAATAACTGATAGGTACTTGTTTGCAGTCCTCGCTGCACCAGCATAGCAGTTTTTAATCTGTATTACACAGACAGTGTCAATCCTTCACAAAAGGAGACCAGATATACACCAGATACACAATAAGAAGAATTAATAGAAATTGCTCTGAAAGGTCAATGTCCAATTCCTAGGCATTGCAAATATTGACAATTCTATCACCATGCTCAAAATTAGCACCACAAAGAATTTAAAATAAATTAATAAATAACTAAATAACTAAATAAATAAATATTTGATGCCCCAAAGCTGTTACTCCAAAATGAATTGTTCAGTCTGGTACTGTGTCTGCGTTTACTGATACCACGATAAATTGCTGGTTTTCAGACAAAATTAGGTCTTCATCCCAATTGTCAGAAGTGTTCTCTTTTTTGAAGGAAACCTGGTGGACTGTCTCTTACATGCCAACTTGAAGAGTTACACCATTATGATGTGATCAGTAGAGTTTTTCCCTAATTTTCTTTCAGTAAGTGCTCAAAGTTAAATTTTAAGCTAGAGATATCTTCTTAATTTTTTCACACATGGATAACTGTTCTGTCATCTCATCAAGAGGACTTTGTCAGGGGTCTGTAGCTTTCATTCTACTAAGCAACACTAAATATCACTCTACAAATCTAATTTCCACACCTTTCTTACATGGTCTGAGTTCTTTGGACCCACTAAGGCCCTGTAGTCTTGAAATACATAATGACATCTAAAGAAGTAAACAAAAATTGTTCCCAATGGACACAAACCTCTATTTGCATTGCAGTTGCTGGCTCTTTTAGATGTAGCCAGTTCAGAGACAAAACCCAGGATTTACTTTTTCTCCACTCAAGATCAAAGACATATGAAGTTTTAGTTACAAATATCAGTGAAGGATTTGCAGGGGTATTTTTCAGAGAGGCTATGCCATTTCATAACAAAAAACCCTGTTCAAATCTGGGCACTTTGGCATACTACCTCAAATATGAAATAAATTCAGGCACTGTTATATGAAAATCTGGTATTATAAATTTGAATTGTTAATCCCCTGTTAAAGATCTAAGTAGTAATTAAATATATTTATGAAATATTAGTGACAGAGCAGTCTTTGATGATTTGTATATTCTGATCTCTTTAAATTTGATTTTGAAGTTTCATGTTAAGTCTTGTTTCTGAAATGGAACAAAATTATTCTGAGATGCATGACAGACTCTCTTCCCATCGGACAGTTATGAGTAGGTTTTCTGAAGAAACATGGTGATTATGCTATATTTACTATTTTAGCTGTTTATGATATTATTGGTGGGTGGGTGTGAGAGGAATAGCAACATGTGATAATGCCTTTATTTTGTAATGTATACAGCTTGTTGCAATAGCAAGACATCTCCCTGTTACAAAAAGATGTTAAATTTATAATCTGCCCATTGACATTAAATGTCCATACCTCTCAGCAGCTGAATTTATTAAGGAAGTTGATACTCCTCCAGGTCTCTGGTGAGAGCAAATGTTGCACCATGATACACTGCTTATCTCCAGGCATAACTATGCAAACAGAGGCTTTGAGAAGGATTTGCTTCTCTGAGAAGACTGAATTCAACAGTTATTTTGTGTTTCATATTGCAGAACCTACTGTTGCTCAACACAGAGCAAAAGCTGAAAAGAAGATGGTGTCTGGAGTCCTGCAGTGATCCACAGTCTTGTTGAAGTCATGGGATAATTAGCCTGGCTAGATTATTTTAATTTGCTAAGCAAAGCAAACTTTCCTCTTCCAAAATCAAGAAAAAAAAAAAAAAACAAAACATCTTTAAAGAAATGCACATATTCTGTCGTTTGGGGCTTGTCTTCATCCCCTGATCTAAAAAGGTCTTAGAACCTTTTTGCCAGCTTTACCTGGTGCAGACAGGAAGTCCAGATGCTTTCTCTGTTCCAGGCTGGAAGCAGAAGTACAGCCATTCATTAGGACCTCAGACTTCTGCTCTGACCCTCTACTCCCCTGAGACACTACTCTACTATTTTTCACTGAATCTTGAGTTTTCTCTTTTCAGTTAACTGCAATGACTCTTTCATATTCATTCTACTAAATGATCCACAATTACGTGACTTTTTTCTGTTAAGTCTCAAGGTAAGTAAAAAAAAGAAAACCCCAACATAGAACCATGCTCTTTTTAAAGACTACACTGACATTATCAGTGAATTAAGTATACTATTTTATGTATTTATGCTACTTCGTTAATTAAAATGGTAACACATCTTTCCTTAGGAAGTCTACAATCTGTGCATTTTTCCCCTAAATTTGAAGTTAAATTAAACTGAAAGCAGAAAACAGATGAACAGCTGTCTGTATTAATAGGTTTTTAAGTGTTTTACTAGGCACATCAACAGTTTTTGGTATACAGATAAGGAAATGGGACATATGGCAACGGTGAAGAGCAATTGACATTTTTTGAACATGCTAAGAACACATACGTGTAATCACAGTCACTTCAAAGCTTCCCTTATTTGAAGGTCTTAATCTTCAAGTTGTTTTTCCACAATTACATCCTAGTAATGATGCAATATATTATCATGCGAAATGTGACTACTATTGTACCTCTTAAACATCTATCAGAAGGAATGCTTTAATAATATAAATTACCTCAGGGTTGAAAGCATATTTTGCAATGACTCTGTCTGGCTGTCAAATTTTTTATTGCCACACATAAAAAATAATGGAATTATATTTGCAAGGCCATGGCACTTATGAAGCCATTGTAGTGTGTTCATTAAATTTTCTGCATCAAATATTCATTTTATTGTCAGTTCTTACCTCATTTTCTGCCAATGTTATTCCCTTAAAACTAACCATGTTAGATCTTCAGTCTTCCCTTATATTTTAGATTTCTGTATATCTTGACTAAAAATATGGCAGGAAAGTATCATGATAGTTTCAGATTCATGTGTACTTGCCAGTGTTCTCACTAGACTGATTGTGCATTTTTTCTTGTGATTATCCCTGTAATGATTCCTCTTTGTTGCTGTCAGATAAAAGCTCCATCACAGTTTAGAAAAGACGCGTGAAAGAGTGATGGGCTGAATTGCCTGCACGTGAATTGTGACCATTCTTGACTCTGGGAAAACCAGATTGATTGTAAGCAGAAAACAGTCCTGTCCTTGACAGTATAACACACTGAGTGATGGCATTATCATATTAGCCAAAATGATTAATCTAAAATATAATATGCAATGTCATATGTTTTCTGGCTGTTATCCCCTTTGAAAAGTAATTTTCTTTGTTGTGATCACAAGAAGAATGACAAAAAAAAGTATTATTTATAAATTTATACATGTATCTCTTTTAAAGAGACAAATCTAGTATGAAGTTAATTGGTGTTATCTCAAGGATAATCTGTAGTAATGAGCAATTAACAGCAGTCATAATTATCAATTACAGTTGGTTGTGTGCATCTTAGGTAGAGGTCCCTGAAAACAGGTGAACTTCCTGCTGGTTTGCACACTGACTTGAAGAGTTGACAATTTAAATACACAAGGCAGACAAGCTATATCCCTTTTACTTAAAAAGATGTTTTTAATATCCTGAAGGTTCATGTAGATTAATGTATTGGTGCCTATGTGTCAAGTCATTTTTTCTATATCAACCTGTGATCTAGGCCCATGTAGAAGTAATCTTATCTGATGGAGTTTCAAGAAGGCCAGTTGGCTTGGTAAATATTACCAAAGGCTGTAAGAAACTCTTTTGCCAGAAAGCTATAAAATCTATCCTATTTTGTATTGTGAACCTGTGAGGGAGAACAGTTTAGTTTTCCAGGGTGCCAGTTCTCTTGCTATGATACAGTTAACAGAGCTCTGCTTCAACAGAACGCTCCACTTCAGAATGGAAAACTGCATGTGAAGCTAGGGGGGGGAAATGGCACTTTCTTTTCATTCAAGGATGTTTTGGG
>NW_010138575.1:83071-89171 GCF_000699245.1 Pterocles gutturalis
TTTTGCATGTCAATTTATATGGTTTCTATGTGATATTAAAGCTAGTATGAGAATTTTAAAAAACCCAACACACCAGAAGCAAAATTTGGTCTGAAGGAATGCTGTAGCATGTACATACGTGTTATGACATGATGTACATTATTTACAGCATGTATGCAAATATACAATATTAGCAGAAATAGAAATGAAAGAACATTGCTGGTTCTCTAACAACTTTACATACATGAAGTACCTTTAAAAATTGGTAAATCTTTTTAAAATTAGCTTTCTGTAAAATGTTTGCAGCTAGGAGAATGCAAGGGTAACTCCATAGATCACAGAGGAATTGTAAAAAAAAAAAAAAAAAATCCTACAGAGCAATGCATTGGTGGTTTTCATGAGTTCTTTTCTAAGTGCTTACCACTATTTGTTTGTACAGAATAACAGAAGACAAGCAGTTATGTTCCCTGGGTAGGAAAAGAAGGTAAAGAGCTCACATGCTTTTTAGTATCAAAAAAGGGTCACTGAAAAAAAAATTAAAAATACGTGTAAAATATTAAATTATTTTATTTAAATGAATCCTGAGAGATTTGGGTTATAGTATATTTGTGTTTATTGAAACAAAGTAGACTAACCGAGACTGTGTTTCTCTGTGAAAAACTATATATAGAATTCATTCATGAAAAATCAGGGTCATCATGGTTTCCCATAACTGGAAAAAATGGTCTTGTTACATCCTTATTTAAGGAAGGTAAGAAGAAAGTCGACAAATAAGTGAAGGTCAGAAATTAAAGGATTTCTAGCATCAATTGAAAACAAAATATCTAGTGAGTATTATAAAGGAAGATGATCAGTTTCTGAATGGGATTATTGGTCATATTCAGTGACAGTAGGAGGGGCCTGGATTCAATGCCTCAGAAAGTTGTCTTATCCTGATAGGTGAAGTAGAAATTCTTAGCTAATAAGAAGGCCCGTAGTTGGTTTTGTTATTTTCATTCTGGCAGTACAAATACAGAAACTCTTCTTAAGAGTTTGTCTGGAAAACATATATAAATGAAACACACTGTACTTTTGCCTGTATATGTCTGATATTTGTAACCCTAAGCCTACATTTCTGCTGTTTGGAGAAAATAATAAATAAATAAATGAATGACACACAGCATGAAGAATCTTATTCGGCTATGAAGATGGCATTAGCTGTGCAATTGCAGGAATAGAAAATGAAGCCTCTTTATCCAAAAATTTTTCTGTATCTACTGCTGAAAATATTTTTTCTGAATTCTTAGGCCATCTTGAAAGATTTTGTCTTTGGTCTCTCTAAATTTTCTACTCCAAATTTGTGATATTAAGTCATGCAGAGCCAGTATTGTTTATGTCCTATAGATCTATATTTTTGTTTATAATTAATAAGCAATTTGAATTTTGAATGCGTTCATGTGATTTACTTACATTATAGGTGTTGTATACATCACAGATAGAAAAGGTGTGAGTCTATTCTAGTAAGACAGCAAAGAGAAATAAACACAGAAGTGTAGGGCTAGAATTTATGAAACTACGGCATGTAACACTTGAACACTCAGTGGAAAGCTTTAAAGGTCTTTGCTGGGGGAACACTAGATTATTGTCAGCTGAGAGAAAGACTTGGCCATTTATAATGAGAAGTTTGAACAATAGTAGCTAATGAAATTACTGATGACATAAAAACAGGGAGATTCTGTTAGGGACCAAAACTTATAATCAGCTGCACATCTTGATGACTCAGTTAACCAAGAAAGCAGAACACTTCCAGAGATTGTAGGGATCCTGTGACACATCCTGTCTGAAGCTGCTAATGCCTGCAGAACTTTGTAATTTTTACAGATAGTATGGGAAAAAATGAAGCTATTACTTTATAGGATTCGATTGCAGAAAGTAACGAAGCCAAGTCCACAATAGTTTAAAGCATTGTGCAAGCAAAAATGGTAAAATCTGGTTTAAATATATCAATTTAAAAATAGATGTTGGTAATTGAGTCTGATGTGACCCTAAAGAAAGCACGCGATAATTACTTTTGACTAATATCAGAGAGCTGCAACAGTGTCACAAAGACATTGCAGGAGAAACATTATGCTTTTACTGGAAAGCTTACGGTGAAAACGCTTACTGACTGTATAGATGAATGTCAGGCCTGATTTCATCATGTACACAGTTCAAGAGCAAAACTGTAAAAAATTAGGAGATAGAGAAACTATAGAACTCTGCAAAATGTGTCTACTGCCCCCTGAGAACAACACTGGGGATTAGTAGATTCATCTGTTTGCAAAAGACCATGTAGGGGCCCCTGAGAATCCTATAGTCATCTAAACACTGGTGGGCTGCAAGCTACATCAAGAGTTAGCCCTTACATTTGTCCATCTTATTAATAAAACTGTTTCGAATCCAGTTATATGGTATACGTATGATTGGTATATGTATGATTGGTTATATGGCACATGTATGATTGGTGATAGATCAAATTTCTATACTGCATCTACTAAAAGCCATAAGAAATCCTAATTGCAGAGAATATTTCCCATAATTATATGCCATAAATCCTCTCTTTCTAATAATGACCTCCAACATAGGAAATGTTTTTGGGTGCAGAGACCAAAGATCATTGAAAATCACTGCCCAGTGATAAAAGTTATTCCTGAATCCACTGCTGATGTTTCCCTTAGGAACGTGTAATGATCAGATAGTGTTAAGTATGCTGTAATATGCTCTTTTGTAAAAAAAAAAAAAATAGAGATTTTCATATTAATGTCATGACTTTATGGCCAGCCACGAGCCACAGACAGATAGTTTATTTACTTTCTAACCAATCTTTCTCTGTCTCCTAGACACACAAACATATCCCACCACCAACACTCCAATCTCAGTGGTTTTTTTTACTGAAACTGTCTTTCTTCCAGATCACCCAACCTGAGAAGAGTAACCAACTCTCAGTCTTTGGTCTTGTTTTCCTCATAGGCTTTTACTGCTTGCAAGTCAAAGCATCATTTCCAAGCAGCTATTCACTGATTGATGGGAAGGAATAGTTTGGCTACCTCTATTGTCTTGGGGTGGCTGTACTCAAGGCACACTCAAGTTTCCTGCCTTTATGGGCAGATCTAGACTGTGAGCTACTTCTCCTGTGTTAGAGTTTCTTTGCTTTGAGAAACAGATGACTTGACGGAGTTTGAGCTGATCAGTAAGCAGCTTGAACAGCTATGGACATTTGGTTTAAGCCCCAGCATGTTGGTACAGACAGATTTAATTCCATCACTAAAAGCAGTCAGTATCCTACTTTGCATCTGGCTGTAACTTCTAGCCCCACCTTGTCATTTGTGAAATCTCTCAAATACAAAGGTCCCTTTCTGAATGACGTCTCTTTCTTTCCTGCCTATGGAAGAAAAATATAACAGCACTGGAGGAAAGCAGCTTGCTTTACCACGTGCGGTTTGATTTCATAACGGACAATCCAGAAAAAGGGGTCACAGAAGCAGGTCTGTGGGAGGACCTGTACTGAGACAAGTTCTGAACCAATGCTTGAGGAGAGATTTAAGATTACAGTATGTATACAGCATTTTATACATATTGCTATTTTGTCTGGAATGTAGATAATCATATGCTCATGTCTTCATTTTCTTGAGAACATAGTAACAGTAAAGTCCAGGAACATCTGGTTTCCTGCAATCTGCTTATCCTCAGCCATCTAAGCTATTGATTTCAATGAGAAGTGACAACAGTGCTCACTGTAGGACATTGAGTGCACTGAAGAAGGATTTCTTCAGGACTATGGGTAGAAATAATACACACCAGGCTGTCACCGTTTTATCTATTGTCTTCAATAACATTATCACATGTGCTAGCAAATGGAGACTGTTTAGAATGGATGAAATGAATTCATCATTTCTTTATTCGTTGATTCGGTACTTACTCTTTGACAGAATCTTTGCTGTTTCCTAAGATTTGATCAGAAGTTGATCAGAAGATTGTCTGACACTACACTTTCGTGCATCAGAACTGAGATATTTTCCAGGCATGCTAATGCACATATAATGAAAACTGGATGAACTTTTAATTTTAGTCTGTATATGATGAAGGGCTTGCATGTGGCATTCTGACTTCAGAGACCATTGTGAGTATTTGTTTTCCATTTTTACTGTAAATTACTGAACTTGCCTATGTTTTAGCATTCTGCATACAGAAGTGTCTTTTGAGATTTTTTGGCTGTTTAGAGTCGCTGGGGCTGTCCTTCAGAAAAAAAAGCAGGGAACTGTAGCTACTAAGAGCTGCCCAGGAATACAGCTGCTGATCTTGCAAGCACATGGACCAACAAGCATGGCATAGTGCCTGCTTCTGTACCTCCAGCTCAAAGTCCTGGTAATTAGTTCTGAAGCTGAACATAATCCTATGATCCCAGTATCTCAGAGACTGGTTCTTTCTCTTGACACACTATGACTGTCAGGATTAAAAGGAATTCTGTAACTAAGTTCCTGTTGCTGAACAGGAAACAAAGATATAAATGTAATCTAAATATTTGGCATGTGTAAACTAGGACTTTAATCTTTTCTTTCCCTTCCAAACCAGATTTTTTCAAACTAACATATAATATATTTTATTTGTCATAAGTTACTATTTGTTTGTAAAATGCATTTTCTGCTCTTATTTTTAGAGAAATATCTGCATTCAGATTCTCATTTTGTATCAAAGTTCTTAAAAATAGTGGATGATAGATAGATATGTTTTAGTTAGATTTTATCATATCACTGGTTTCAGTACACTTCATTTCCCAGACTTCTTTTTAGACCGTCCTTTTAAAACCAAATTATATCCCTAAACACAGTGTCAAAAGAACATAGAGTAAATTGCGATTCTGCATCTGTGTATTTTCACTGTCATCTTACATCTTTAAATTGGGTATCAAACCTTTTGTGGATTTCAGCGAACAGTTCGATTTCTTGCTATTCATAAAGAGAGCAAAAGAGTGAAATGTAGATGGATTCAGTGATCTCTAATAATTCTGCAAAATTATTTATTCTTGCTAGAAAAAATATGATAAATGTTAATATTTGAGAAAATTCTTTTCTAAAACCCAAACTAATTCATAGCAGACATTCCCATAATGTTTTCGTATGCCTCATTTCCATAGGTTATGCAAGTAGAAGAAATATAACTTTAAAAAAGAAGTCACTACATGTTTCTAATTTGACAGTCTTCCAATCTTCTTTGGAAAAACTTCCAGTTTGTTCTGGTTTTCCTATCTCAGTTCCTTTAAGTTCAGTTTCCCGAATTGAATAAAAATGTCTGTCAACTTGTCTTTTGTGCTAGGTGTTTTGATAAGCGTAAATGTATTTATGGGCCATAAACTTCTTTAGTGGAGAGTATTATTCAAGCAGTAATACAGAAGAAAATAAAATATTTTATTTCTTCTCTTTATTAACTTCTCAGCTTTGGAGTATTTATTGATTAAGGTGCTGTACTTACAGTCCTGAGGCAAAACCCCTCTTTTCATTCTCACAGATTTATTCATTTTTCCATATTTTTTTGGTAGGACTTAAATCTAGGAAATCACTTTAAACTTTTGGTTAGTCTCTTCTCAAACAGATTATTCATGTGCTTAAAATTCAGCAGTATAAAAGGTTTCAGGCTTTGATTGTAACAATCTGAGGATATCAGACATGGAAATAGAGTTTGATTTCATATTCCCTTCAACAGGAATTGGGGTTTGATCAGAGCAGATGCCCACTCCTTTATGAGACCAGCAATGCTAGCATCACTTCCACTGACTGCTCTGCTACCAACATCACCTTCACAGGTGTATATAACCATTAGGAAAACAGTAAAGGAAGGTGTGAAAGGACCAAGTGCACCTTGTGAAACCAAGTAATCCCTGGAATTTCTTTCTGTTAATCTTTTTCTTTATCATTATTTCCTACAAGTCTTGTAGTGATTTGGTAAGTAATTTGATAAGGAACCCAGAAGTCTTTTACTTCAAAGCGAAATAATGATCAAATTTGTGATGCAGCTACTTTGTGACTCGTCTAATATAATTAATATCAAGATGAGATTAATGTTTTGCATCTGTGACCAAGTTGGCCATTAAGGTTTATACAATGTG
>NW_010138575.1:89199-92188 GCF_000699245.1 Pterocles gutturalis
TTATGACCCCTCTGAGATGTGCTGTCCTCCATTTTGTTTCATATTCTATTCAAAACAGAGTTATTGAAGGGTCTGACACTGGTATCCACATAATCTATCTATCGATCATCTATCTATCTATCTATCTATCTATCCATCTCTGTACTCAAACGAGTAGACAAAAATCTAAACATATTTATGTGTGAATGTATGCATATATATTTATGCAGACACATATACTGAGGGATGCAAGGAGCAACTTAACTTTCAACTGACTAAAGGGCATCAGAACTGCCCCAGTGTTTAGAGACTTTCTAATTTGGACCATTTCCTGGAAATCGCAGACCATAATGAACACAGTGGAAGCACACTAAGTTTGAAAAGCTTTTCCTCTTCTTTTCTTTTGTGAAGAGATTTTTTTTTCCACTTTAATTGATTATTTTCTAATCTGAAGAAAGAGAATTGCCATTAGAGAGCATTAAATCCATCTGAAATGCATTCCCATGGTCAAACACTAAATTTATATTTACTGCTTATAACTGAGCTACAGAACCAACATGTGAGCTATGTTATGGGTCTTACTAGAAAGTCTTGCTTAATTTTAGGCTGATGTTCTGACTCAGAAATGTTGTATGGAGAGTAAATTTACTGACAGGGAAGTGACAGATTCAAAAACTTTATGGAAATTTTTCCTTTTTAGAACACAGAAAAGATAAATTTACGGCAAAAGTGTAGGAATTACATAAAAAAACATTTTCTGACCAACACTTTAAGAGTGAGAAGTAAAGAAAACTTAGTCACACTTGAAATATAATGATCCTCTTTCTCTTTCTTATTTGCATTTTGCACTCACAGACTCAATACTATACATCTTCACAGCAACAAGAAAATGCTTACTTACCACATATTTTTGATTCAAGATCCATATATCCGGCTTATGTTCATGTTGTCGTATAAAGAAATATAGAACTACAACACATTTGCTTTTGATTGTCACTTCAGTATCCTTTTCACTAGAAAGCTAATCCAGGTTTACCAAGAAACTCTAATTTTGGTTAGGCTGGGCTAACATTAGCATACCAGTAAATACCACGTGAACTGTACTTGCATGTTTTTTCTTAGCTTTTAGAATTTACTACTATGGTTTCTATTATTTCCAGATGACAGAACATGGTGCTGAAAAGTATGGGAAAATACAGTTAAATTAATGGGCTTCCTGCAAACTAAATCATTCTGAATCATTGAACGTGGCTTCTGCATTATTGCATTGTTGCTTAAAAGCAAAAAGGCAAATTACAGTGCTGGAATGTCCTTAAACAGATTATCTGACGAACTGATTCCTGCAGAGGTGGAGAAACGTCATATACTCTTATGCATGATGTACATGCCTTCTCCAGAAGATCTTTATATCTGTGACAAAGTCATGGGCAGTGAATTTATATTCCCAGTGGTTATGTTACCATTATCACAACACATGTGTATAGAGATTTTATCTAGACTGAATGTTGTTGTTCAGCTTTCTTCATTTAAAAGAGGTCAGATGTTCTCCAATAGATTAAAGCTCAAAATCAGAATACCTTTGGAAAGAGAGGTTTATTGTCTTCACACAGGAAATTAAGACTGGCTGTTACCAATTTTCAGATATCAGAGGGATGCAAAAAAAGACATACTGGAGCTTGTTAATTACTAGATCTTAGAAGTGAACCCACATTGAATGGTAGCCTGTAACAGATCTACTAAAACAAAAGTTTTAAAAATACATTTTTAATGATCTGAATGCTTCTTGACAATATATCTCTCCTAATTGTGACAGATGAGTGGGTCTTTTCTGTTAGTTTTGGCATACAAATATGTTTTTTAAAAGAAATGCAAACATGTTCCTATAATTTTTTGTCTTATATTACTGCAGATGCTAAAAGCTACTGATGTTCTAATATCTTTAAAAGGTGTTTTGAAGATTATAGAGATGCCAGGGAAAATGGACGCTGTGGTTATAGGAACACTGTATCTATACTTAGATCGATTGAGACAGCTCTGCACTTGCTGCAGTTTTTGTTTCTCTTTCATTGCTATATTCTTCTGTCTTTGGCTTTTGTATAGACCCTTGTGTCTATGTATACTTACCTAGCCAGGTTGCTGTATTTGGTGCTTGCAGATATTTGCTTCCCAAATATAAAGCCAAATTACAAGCAAATATTGCAGGCATCATCCGCTGAATCCTATTGTCACTAGCTGTAGGGTTTCTCCTTATCAGCACTCTCCCTGTGCATATGGTTTATACAGAAGGAATGAAGCATACTTTAGAGCTGGCGGGAAGGAACTGTTTTCAATACTACTGTGAGAGAGCAGAGCATATGGTGATCCTGTCATGCATTCCAAGCTCGATTCCCGCATAGGAAAGCGGTATGCATTAGCCTCTTAGCTGCTGAAGGTGGCTGCAGCAGCTTCTGGGTAGACATAGAACCATAAGATTCTAAGGAAGTAACCTCAAGACATCATTCATCCCATTGATTTGTCCAAGGTAGAATTATATGTCAGTGATGACAGACATTTGTTGAGATTGAAGACACTGTTGATGAAATTGTGGAGATACAAACTTCTCAGACAAATTCAATTTCAGTGTTTTACTATTCATACTTGACTAAATCTTGTTTACATTAACTCCTTTTCTACTTATGATGAACACAGAATAACATCATCTCTGCTAATTCCTGAAACAAACTTCCATATATTTGAAAATGATTGCAGTTATTTACTGTTATTGCTTAGCTGATTTTTCCCACTTACATTATGTGGTGGGTTAGGCCTTGGCTCGGGGCCAAGCCACACACACCCGCTCACACAATTCCCCCCCCCACACCATGATAGGGGAGAGAATAAAAGGGTTAAATGGTAAAGAGGACTCGTGGGTTGAGATAAGGACAATTTAATAACTAAACTGCAATAATATTAAAAACAATACTATCTACAAATATACAAATGAGTGATACACAGTGACACTGCCCCCCCC
>NW_010138576.1:0-5778 GCF_000699245.1 Pterocles gutturalis
CTCGGTTGTGGTTTTATTAGTTTGTTGTTTTTATTTAAACCCGGTTATTTAGGGGAGTTGTGAAGTGCCGCACATGTGGTGCAGAAGCGGTGGGAGTGTTGGCAGGTATCTCGCTCTGCTGGTTTAATAAGGACTCTTGATTCAAACCGGTGTTCCTAACAGTGAGCAAAGGGCAATAAATACAGGAAATGTGGTCT
This sequence comes from Pterocles gutturalis, assembly GCF_000699245.1. Taxonomy (NCBI): domain Eukaryota; kingdom Metazoa; phylum Chordata; class Aves; order Pterocliformes; family Pteroclidae; genus Pterocles; species Pterocles gutturalis. The sequence goes on from NW_010138576.1 coordinate 198, forward strand.
CAGTGCGCCCAGCGATCATTTTCTGTTCCGTATTGTAGCTTACCTTGTTGTCATTACTTTTGGTAAACCGGTGTGGACCAGCTGTGAAGGTGTAATGCCATGACAGCGCCTCTCTGGTTCAGTTGCATTAGCAATGCTTGTCCTCCTTAGCATTAGGTTGCTGTATTGGGTTCATGTGGCAAGGTTTTGGTAGTGTGGGGGCTACAGGGGTGGCTTCCGTGAGAAGATGCCAGAAGCTTCCCCCATGTCAAATGGAGCCAGTTCCAGCTGGCTCCAAGACAGACCCGCTGCTGGCCAAGGCTGAGCCTGTCAGTGATGGTGGTAGCACCTCTGTGATAACGTACTTAAGAAAGGGTGAAACCTGCTGCATGACAGCAGCAGGGAGAGAGGAGTGAGAATATGTGAGAGAAACAGCTATTCAGACACCAAGGTCAGTGAAGTAGGAGGAGGAGGAGATGCTCCAAGTGCCAGAGCAGAGATTCCCCTGAAGCCCATGGTAAACACCATGATGAAGCAAGTTATCCCCCTGCAGCCCATGGAGGTCCACAGTGGAGCTGATCTCCACCTGCAGCGTATGAGGACCCCACACCAGAGTAGGTGGATGTGCCTGAAGGAGGCTGTGACCCTGTGGAGAGCCCACACTGGAGCAGGCTCCTGGCAGGACCTGTGACTGCATGGGGGACCCACACTGGAGCAGTCAGTTCCTGAAGGACTGCATCACATGGAAATGACCAATGATGGAGCAGTTAGTGAAGAACTGCAGCCTGTGGGAAGGACTCCCATTGGAGAAGTTAATGGAGGATTGTCTCCTGTGGGAGGGATCCCAGGCTGGAGCAAGGGAGGAGCTTGACCACAACCCTCATTCCCTGTCCCCCTCCTCTGCTCAGGGGGAAGAAGCAGAGAAGTTGGGAGAGAGTGAAGTTAACCTCAGGAGGAATGGAGGCTGAGAGGAAGGTGTTTTTAGATTTGTTCTTGTTTCTCATTATCCTACTCTGATTTGATTGTCAATAAATTAAATTAATTTCACCAAGTCAAATCTGCTTTGCCCGTGACAGTAAGTGTGGGGCGATCTCCCTGTCCTTATCTCAAGCTGTGAGCCTTTCATTATATTTTCTCTCCTTGTCCAGTTGAGGAGAGGGAGTGATAGAGTGGCTTGGTGAGCACCTGGCAGCCAGCAGGGTCAACCCAACATGGATGCTTACCACTCATATTGATTTTATTGGGAAAACAAGCAAGGGTCCCTTTCCTATACATTGTCTTTTTTTTTTTTTTTTTTTTTTTCCCCTGTTAACTTTCACATGTGTGTGTGTATGTTGGGGCTTTATTTGGGGTGGGTGTTTTTTATCTGTGGTTGATGTAGGGTGCCTCTTCAGCAATGAGAATAGGAAAAATGCAGCTTAGGACAAACAAAAAAATATGTCAGGAGAAGTGAGATGTAATTAGTTACAGCTTAAGAAGGTAGGCTACTGACATACATGGGATAAGTTTTGGGGTGTTTAGTAGCTAAAACCTACTGAGATCAGCTATTATGGCAGGGCCCTTTGCATTATGCTAGGAGCGGAATTCTAGAAGAATCTGCAAGATAATTATTCCCTTTCTTAGTATTCCTGTTTTATTTTTTATTTCAGGAGGAAGGGAAATGAGGAAGGACTGCTTGCATGGAGTTTGTTTTGTAAATGGATGGATTTGTTTCAGGGTGATGCTGCTTTCTTTGCAAGGGTTCTATTTTGTATAACACTAATGATTTCCGTCAGCTGCAACATGGAAATAAATTACACAGTGCTCTAAGTTGATAATGTTAAGGAAGATTCTGCTATGTGTTTTTTTTGAGACAGAATGCTATCCCAAATGTTCTAAGTTGGGGTAAAGCTTGCCAGTACTTCTCAAGGCTGTGTCGGTAGGCTGTAGAGACCATTGCCAGCTTGAGCATGGCCTTCCTTGGTTTTGTGGTAAAAGTAAAAAACGGGAAGCACTGTTCTGCTGTTGCTTTTCCAGTTCTTGGAATTACTGTGTGGAAATTGTACCACTCCTGGGAAGGAGAGAAAGGGACTGCAAGAAATACTAAAGCTTACACTTATTTGTAGAAGGGGCTTGGTGTACCGACAAGAGTGATCAGTAGCCGTGGTTTCTAAAAGTGACAAAGCAGTTGTTCAGAATCTTTTTTAATTAAGTTTATAGGAAGTGGTCTCCAAATTGAAGTACCTACCTAAACTGAAGAAGGGGAAAAATTCCTCACATTTTTATTTATTTCTTCTCACAGTGTCTAAGTCTTTACCTAATCTTGATACCTTTCACTTTTTCAGTGCCAAAAAGCAAGACACTGGGTTAAGAAAAAGGTTTGGTTGTTATTTAGCGTGTTTTTTTTTTTTAATTAACTGCAGATTTAGGTAGTACTGTGGTTCTGTTTTGTAAATCATAGTTGCCATTTTCTGCAATGATTTTTACTATCTTTTGGCTCTGCAGCCAGCTATCAACAGCCACTGCGTTTCTCCTGAGCATGTTGTTCTTACTTTCTTTGTCCCATTATATCATCACTCCTTGAGTGTGCAAATGATTGTGTGATGCTTCCGTGGCAGTTCTTTGCTGTTGGGAGGACTGGAAATGATGCCTTGAGAAATGAGGTATAAATTAATAAATAGCATCGTGGGGAGGTGAGCCCAGCTCAAGTTAGCAATTCCGAACCATTTTCTGATTGAAGTCTTGAACTGTTAGGTTTGGTTGAGCCCTCAAATGTCAACATGAATGTTATGTGAAAATGCATGTATTCAAAAGAAAGGTAGCCACTACCCTTTGACAGGGTACTACTTCCTTAAAGTTTTCCTTTTATTTTTTAAATTTGCTAAATGTTGCCTGTGAACTTTTTACCTCTTCTCAGGATGAAATCTTGATGGTACACTGACAACACTGCCAGGAATCATCTTTGACGATCTGTTTCTTTGGGAGTGCACAGTCAGAAGGGAGAAAGTAAGTGTTTGAAATAATGCATAGTGAGAAAAAAGACTTATTTTTTGCACAGATGAATAACTGTGAAATCATATGTATAGATTAGGGGAACTATAGAATGGCATTTAGTGTATGTATTTTAGTAATGTGAAATAATAGCATTGAACAGCCTAATAATGAAGAGATATTCTATTAAGTATATATTTGAGATAAAAAAACTTTCTGCTCTTTGTACGTGTGCAAAATCCATGTAGGATGTAGATAAAACAATTTATTAAAAGTTAGCTTTATTATCTTTTTTTTTTCTTCACAATACTTAAGCATTAAATGCTTGGCCAATTTATGCTTTATAGCTTCTAGTTCTTCTATGTACTTTCTAAAGAAAGAAAACCCTTTTTGCTTAGCATTAAGCATGTAGGCAAATCCAGGCCTGCTCAGGAGACTGCTTTATTATGGATGGAAGTGCTTTGTAGAAAGATGATGTCATTGTGATGCTTGAAGATCTTTTGGTAGTTAAGGGTGATGAGGCTGGATTTTTAAGTTGTCAGGTTGCTAATACTATGTGTTTTCCATGTGACTTTCAAAAAATGCCGTTGGAGTTGACTGTAGTGGATTCCTGCATTTTTTCGCAATGTTTTGCAACTGCGTTGCCATCTAAGCTTTGCAGCAGTGTGCAAGGTGGCATCTGGCATGTTTGCTTTTGATTCACCTGCTTGTCAATTTTACCATTTTGTCAATTACCATTTACAGTCTCACAGGTGGGTCTTTTGGGTTTTTTTACATCTGTTTTTGCATGAAATAATTGAAAAAATTTTTGAGAATTTTGCATTTTAAGTCATGTTTTAGAAACCATGAACACTCCTCTTGAGCTGTCAATGAGATATACTTTAAAATGTTCTCAAGGATAAGTGCTCTTATGCTTACATATGCTGTGCCGTGTGGAGGCGTGTATTTGCTCCAGCTTTAAGAAATGTTGGTCACCTGTTCTTTTTGCAAGACCAGTGAGTATTCAGCATTTCTTGGGTTTAAGCCCATGAAGCAAGTTGTTATGGTAGACTCAGGAGGAGGAAGAAAATTCTTTAATGCTTACATCTGCTGTTAAGTACAACATAAATCCTGTGTATTTTTTTCTGACAAATATTGTACTTTCTTTCCTAGTCCTAAGTGTATTTTTTTAATCTCTTTTACAGAGTGAGAGTTAGTGTCACTAACAGAGCCAAAATGTTGGATGACATCAGGAAGCGGTTTGAATTTCCAAATTCAGTTATTCAGTCACAGGTATTTTTTTAAAAAACATTGAAGGAATTGAATTGTCTGTGGAAACCTTTGTTACAAGCCCTGCTACCTGACTATAAAAAAGGTGATAAGGAAGAATTTTTTTTTGTGGGGTGGGGTGTGTTTTTTGCTCCAAATGCAGAAAACCATAGAAGTAGGGTATTCTTAAGTCGCAAACAAGTGCTAATTGCCCTCTCTGTGTAATCCAGACATTGGACATAATTGCTCATCACTGTAAAGTCTCTGCAGGAAAACCTGAAACTTTCCAAGGCTGAAGGTTTAAGTAGAGCCAAACAGATTTTAGTGACCCTGTGATCTCAAGAGAAGCCAGGAGTTACGGAATGTTGTGTGTGGAGTCAAAATATTTGACAATACTTTATAGAACTGTCTTTAGGACTGAACTGTTTTCTTATGTGTGGATAAAAGCTGATGAACTACTGCAGTCTTGTCTGTCATCAAAGAATAAGTGTATACAGCTCCACTGTGATCAGCAGACCAAATCCCTTTATTTTCAAATCCATGCATTGTCTCCTGATTATGTTCACCTGAAACTTTCTCATGTGTAAAATGTTTATCATAGTATTTTTAATGGACAGGAAGGAAGAAATAATAGGCTTTATTTAAAAAAAAAATACATCTTCCTTGCTTTGGCCATCTCATTTCAGTATTAAAAATGTATCTCTGCAGCTGTAAGATCATTGCTACCTTCCCTGTTTTCTTCCCCTTCCTGTTTGAATTCAGGATTAAATATGTAGCTGTTTGTTTGATGGAATAAGTTGATGTGACTACACTCTGCACAACCTGGTGTCTCTGCCTTTTCAGTTCAGCTGCCTACATGGGTTTGCAATAACCAAGTTTGAAAGAATCGTAAAATCATAGAATGGTTTGTGTCGGAAAGGACCGTAAAGATCATCAAGTTCAAATCCCCCTGCCATGGGCAGGGATAGCCTCCACTAGAGCAGGTTGCTCAAAGCCTCATCCGGCCTGGTCTTGAACACCTCCAGGGATGGGGCATCCACAGCTTCCCTGGACAACCTGTTCCAGTGTCTCACCACCCTCACAGTGAAAAATTTCTTCCTAAAGTCTACTCTAAATTTACCCTCTTTTAGCTTATACCCATTACTCCTTGTCCTATCACTATCCCCCCTGATAAAGAGTGCCTCCCCATCTCTCCTGTAGGCTCCCTTCAGGTACTGGAAGGCTGCTATTAAGTCTCCTCGGAGCCTTCTCTTCTCCAGGCTGAACAACCCCAACTCTTTCAGCCTGTCCTCATAGGGGAGGTGCTCCAGCCCTCTGATTAATTTCGTGGCTCCCCTCTGGAGTCTCTCCAACACCTCCATGTCTTTTTTATGTTGGGGGCCCC
>NW_010138577.1:0-26318 GCF_000699245.1 Pterocles gutturalis
ACCTTAATGATTCTATGATTCTAAATATGGGCTGATGGCAGAGCCTTCTCAACAGCAAGGCCCAGGCTCAGAGTAGTACAGTGAGGCACAGACCCACTGCTTGTAAAAAGAGATTTTCTGCTCAATGCTCCCTTACTGGATTTATCCCCCTTTTCCTGTGTCATGAATAAGCAGCAGGCAACACATTCAAGCTCATCTCTTACTGATCCCTTGTATCTTCATCCAGAATTCAGTTTTCATAGTGAAGAGCACTAAATCAATGCCTGTAATCATTTCCGCGAGGCATCAAGCACTAACATATTTCTCACTAGCAACTCAAGAAAACAACACAGGACTACTTTTTAGTAAGATTGCATCTTCGAAGGAACTGGATCGTAAAGTGAAAGTTCACTAGTCCACAACTTCTGACTACCCTAAAAATACAAACAGTAAATACGGACATTTTACTTGCTGTTCTTTTGCTGCACTTTACGCTAAATTGTTCATTTCTGTGAAAAAACTCAAAGTGACTCCTCCAAAGAATACTCATTTGCACTAACAGTCAGCTTGTTCCTGAAATTCAAACATCTATTAATCCCAGCAATGGCATGACCCCAAAGCATTCCTCTAGTAGCCTCCACTGAATGAGCTGCTGCTCCTTGCAGAGAGATGCATTCTTAAAAAAACATTACTAAATGTCAAGAGAGCTGCATTCTTAAAAAAACATTACTAAATGTCTCTATGAGCTAACATAACATTTTAAGTATTAGGGATTCATCTGAATACAAATGTACATTTGATTTTAAAGTATTATCTGTACATTTATCAGAAGTGTTTTGTGAAGGAAGATACACTGAGCCTGAAGGGACTTCAGTTAGTTTATTCTATACATCTCAACAAATCTCGTGTTTTGTGAAGGAAGATACACTGAGCATGAAGAGACTTCAATTAGTTTATTCTATACATCTCAACAAATCTACTGCAATCAGTTCTTATGGTACAATGTGGTGCTTATTTTATTTAAATAACAGTATGAAGAGAAAACAGGACAAAAATAAGGGACTGGGCTAATTGCTCATTCATCACAAAATTAAATATTCTGAAAATCACGGTTTACTTTTAATTGCAACACCAGCCCAGTATATGATTATGAGTGTTATTTGTGCATCAAATTATTTAATAATTATGCAGAAAGCCCTGAAATTATGCAAGTTCAAAGCTATTTTTCTGTAACCTTTGTCCATTATGTAAAGTAAGAAAAATCCTGGGCTTTGTGCATTTTATCACATTCCCTGAAGACTGTAGGCTCTCTTTTTCATGTTGACATTAAAGTAGAAAAAATGAACAGATGTTATAAATAAAAATCCCACATTAGTGTAATAAGTAATGTACTTGCCTTTTCTTGGTGACCAGTTGCCACTGGTTTTCCTTCTCTTTTTTTTTTTTTTTATGAGTACTCTAAAGATCTGCGTACATTATAAGCTGAAGAACTAAATCCTGCATGACAAGTGTCTGTCCCATGCTGAAGCAGACTGTGACGTGACAGAAACCTTTCTGCTTTTTAAAGTTTACTGAAAAATTCTGTTTTGTTTGAAATATCCTCCATTCAACAAGCTTTCTTTGCATCTTCCCAGATTTTTTGTGACTTGCCAGGACTAGGGATGCTTTGGCCGACAGCAAATCCATCTACAAGGTCTGCAGAACAAGCAGGGACCTTAGAGGTCCTTTAGCTGGTCAAGTGTCTGATCAGACAGATATAAAGTTTTGGGGTTTGGTGCAATTCATCCTCAAGCCGAGTTAAAATAAAAACACATGGGTGAAGGTGTTGACTGTGTTCTTGGCTGGTAGCTAATAGCAAGGGATGGAACAAACTGTACCTTTCTGAGGCAGTTCATTGTTGTCATCCTTACATTTGGTGGTGGTACCATACTGCTGTCCTGTCCCACAAATGGAGCATTAAGAGTGCATGAGATGTCCTACAGAGAGGAGTCGGAGTTATAATCTAACACAGCAGGTTAAAGATTTCCCCACAGGACACTGGAATATACCATTTTCTATAATCCTGAGCTTTCTAGGGGGAAATGCTGGTTTCAACAAAAAATTCAGTTTGACAAGGTAAAATAATTCAGTTAAACTTCAAATAGGAATACTTACATTTAGCTGAATTTTCTTCTTCAGATCTTTGAATTATAAAGTAAATCCAGTAGTAACATTCAAGTAAGAATTAAAAGCTATTTACTTTATTGAAACAGAGTCTCTCAAGTAATCCAGTATGAAATATATACAAAATTTCCACTCCAACAGAAATTTCAGAGTATGCTGCTTTTACACCAGTTTGTAACTGCACCCTTTCCCACAACATAGGAATCTCCATTTTTGCTCAGATCTACAATCTCTTCATTGAAATAAATAAGAAATACACACACACATACTCTTCATACAACTAATGATCATGTCTGGAAGATCAAAATTAATACATTTGTTTTACAGGTGCCATCACTGTTTTCAAAACTCCAGGCTCCAAAAAAATTGTGCTAGGTGTGTTACAAACACAGGGGAAGCAACCATCCCTGCCCCTGGGGAGCCATCCGCCAGTGCAAGGAAAGACACATAAGCAGAGTGAAACAAGCAGGAAGGGACTATGTGTTGATGGTGGCCCAGACAATAAAAGCATACAATTACAATTGAGTAGCTTAGTTGCTCCAAATACAGAGGGTGAGAGAAGGGTGCAGAAGAAAATCAGACCATGGATTAACAAAAATTTGCAAGCTATGAAAAGGAAGAGTCTTGGATAGAAAAAAATGACTCTTCCCATTTGTGCCAGGAGAGTTTGAACACTTTGGAAAGATAAGTGTGGAGGCAAAGAAGCTGGGATGGGTCACTGGAAGGTGGAAAACAGGGAAAAATATGTTGAAGGGAGGCAGAGCAAAGGAGGCAGGCAAGTGACCAGAAAAAAGCCTGCAAAACACCAGCCTGATCTTACAGCCCTCCTTTAATGCCAGACCAGAATTTTGTGTGTTGGCAGAAATTCACAGCAGGCAAACTACAGAACAGTGAGCATTTAAGTAGCGCCTGGGTGGTGTGCCTGTCTGGGAAGACTCCCCTTCCCATCTACATGAGCTGCTCAAAGTCAGAGCCTGGGGAAGCACACCCCAAACTTGCTGTTCCTTGAACTGTGCCTGAGATCTGTCTGGGGAAGTGCTGGTTGATGCCACCCAAAACATCCAGGAAGCACACAATCGGTCAGCATGGGTGGCTGTGGACCAGTGCCCAACCCCGTGTCATGATCCTTTTATATTTTCTAGGATGGTCACAGGCAATGAGATAATATTTACTCCTGAAATGAAGCAGGTCCCGACAGATTAGCCACAGACAAGTGACAACGACTGAAACAGGAATCCCCCAATGAGGCACGGCCCTACCACAAATGAACCATAGGCCTGAGGAGTCATATCTCTAACAACCTTTCTGTAGCTGGTCACTTCAAGTTATTTGACAATGGCATAGTCAAAGATGAAGATATAGCCAGATATACTGGAGCTAAATCTGAACTGGAGGATCTCTCTCATGGGTCCATTTTAGAGACACAAAGAGGTTCCTCTTTCCTCTTCAGTGGTGGTTATGTTCTTACTTACCAAATAAATTAATTTGAAAACACAAGTCTTCACTCATTTTAACTTACTTGAGTTTGACTAACAGTTCGGACACAAGATGGGTGATGCCAATTCCTGCAAATGAATATTTGCCACCTGGATCCACTCCATTTCTGATTTAAGCAGAGTTTTCTGTGACAAGAAATGGAGCTGCAACTTCTGTATCTTTGACTCTGTAACCATGGAAACCAGCATTAATTATATGTATCACTAAGTTTTAAATGGATTCAAATTTAACACATTACTCTGAAAATATTGAGGTTGTTTTTCTGTTTCTTTCTCACCTCAATATGTTGCAGTTTGCCTTCTGGCTTATTTGGCTTCTAAGCAGTTCCACTCATGAAAAGATAAAAGCAGGTAGATGAAAATTACATTCATTTTCTTTTATGTAACCAAGAGGTAGAGTCATGTAAATGTTTGATCACACACTGCCTACCACTGCTGTAATCGAATGTGAGAGGTTCCATTTCATGTTAAGGAGGTGCCACTCTCAAAAGTGAGAGAGAAAGCAGAGAAGTTCTGCCTCTGACATTACAAAAGATCAACATGTCTGTGGAGCACCACAGTGATGGCTCATGGAAATAAGAATATGCAGGAAGGGAAACAAGGGGGCATGGAATCCATTCTTTTATCATTACTCCTACTACTGTACTACAACCCTTACAGACACATGCCAGAGGAAAAGCTGAACTAAACTTCTAAGTAAAACTCTGTTCCCAAGACTTGTAACTGACCTTTTGGTTTAGTGAACTGCTAAATCCTTAACTGTGTTTGTACTGTATTATCAAATTCCATGACTGAAGGATCCCAAACCTGCACATTCCTCATTTGGTCCACTAAAGAGACCAATTCACACTTCACACTTTTTTTTCCCCAGCTGAAAAGACATCTACCACAAAAAAAAAAAAAAAAAAAAAAAAAAATGTTGAAGCACCAGAAGAGTGAATGGCTAAGGCTGTTGGACCAGAAGCCTATCAGTTACAATCCCTTTGTTTTGCATGCTAACACTAGTGCAGAAAATCCCAGGTGCATGGCAACAAGCAAGTCTTGGACCAGAGTTTGTGGCTATGACTACACAAGTAAACTGAGCAGTGCCCAGGACTAATCCCAGAATCAGGACTCAGTCGTAGCAGTGTTAAATTGTGAGGCGTGTCCTCAGGACAATTTTGGCCAGAGCCAGCTAACACTCTTCCAAACAATTCCCAGGCACAGCTCAGGAGCTGATGCAGATCCAGGACCTTTCCCATTGCACAGTTTGATTGTGGCTACTCTGTTTTGGAGACTAAGGGCATTTAATAGCATGGACACAGGCCATTAGTAACAAAAAAACAGACCCAAGCATGATTTATTAGTATGAAAATGGCCTCTGAGGAAGCAGGTTTAATCTGAAGCCCACATGTGTTTGATCATGCAGAGCAACAGGTTCAGTTCTCCATGATGTCTGGCTGCTGGTCTCCATCTGTGTTTCACAAAACTGTCACATTGGTATTGATAAAACACAAATTGAAGGGACTTTATAGGAGCCTGAGAAGGCCACTTCATCCTCTGGGGCTGTATATTCTCTGACTCTGACCAATCTAGTGTTCATTTCCTTGCTCAGGGAAAAAAAATTACCCATCCCTGGAGTCAACCAGGGACAGGGGGCACTCACACTTGTTTGAATACTTAAAGAGAGGTAATTAGTCTTCCTAGGCTCCTTATCTAGTCAATGCAGAGACACAGATCTGTCCAAAAGGTTATTCAATGAATTGTTGAAATTCAGCTGCAATTTGAGGCCCTCTATATAAAAAGAGACAGGGCAAAGTGGCTGGCTAACTTCAGGTGCTTCCCACCACACTCGAGTTCCTCAGAACATTTTAAGACGGAGTTAATCTTTGATCATTTATTAACCTAAATCAAACACTTTGCATTTCATAATCAAACTTCAAGAAGAAACTGCTCCTTTAAAATATCACCTCTAGTAGATAAGAGAGAGAAAAAAGAGTATCTTTAACAAGTAAAAGCCAAGCAAAATTCTTCTGTCAAATGGCCACAGGCAAATTGGCTTTAACAAAATCTGATCGCCATAGAGGGTTTGCTTTGCTGTGTCTAATAACACCCATGAAATCCAAGAAGAAAGAAATGCCTGAGACTGTCAACTGAAAAGAAAAAAACCAAAGGTAATACTGAAAGGTTTGCCTCATTTTATCTTGCCCTGTTTCTGTGACTTCAGATACAGCTGCGGTTTTCTGCCTGGTCTTGTTGTGCCAACACTGTAAATCAAAAGGTCATTTTTATCAAACAGCGAAGTACCTAACTGATCACTTCTCATTTCAGGAAAACAACAAATTTTTGAAGCAGAAGCAGATCCTCCTGAACTGAAGACACTAGCTAAAATATAAACCTTTTCCTTCTTAAGCTATTGATTTGCTGACTGGCATTGAGATGCAACATTTATCCTTGGTTTACATACATTTAACCGTAGCTTCCAAGATACTGAAAAGTAAAAACACCAAAAAATAGGCACTATAATGCATCCCTTGAATGCTATGGGAGCAATTTAGAAACCTCTGAGAAAGATATATTAGGACTGCATAGCCCTTCCTTTTTATATCACAATAGTCCCTATTGCCAGTGGAAGTTTTGGAGACAAGCTGTTTCAGTCCATGTTCCAGGCTGCGCCAGGGATGATTTGCCCTTGGTGAGAGTCAGGGCACTGCACTGGCATGTGAATGGGCTAATTAATACCAGAAAATAAAAGCTGCTGTAATTAAAAAGCTGTAAAGACACAACATATTTTGAAATAACCTGAGTTCCACATGGGGTAGCAGCAGTTGACATCACCAAATTTCCCTCACATCTCGAGGGGCCAAACGAAGTGAATGGCCTGATGGTTTCCACTCAGCAGCCATAGAATCTGATTTACTCTCAGTATGCAGTTCCATGCAAAAATCAATTACACTCAAATTCCTCAACTTGAAAAAGAAACAACTGGGAAGAAAGTAGAATACATGTCTATACCATCACAGTTGGTGTGAGGAGGAAAAACAAGGAATGACTACCCACTGTTTCTTACCATTCAAAATTTGGAATCAACTAATGAAGTTACTGGGTGATAAGCTGAGAATAAATGAAAAGAAGTTGTCCACCCCCGAGAAACACACACAAAGCAGTAATTAAGTTATACAACTCATTGCCACAGGATACAGCAGTTTATAATCAAGTTCAAATAGGGATGAGACAAATTCAGAGAGTTAGCCGAACACAAATGACTCAGAGGCAGGAACTCCTTGAATACAGCTGGTTTTGAGTTTTATATACTTGCTCTAAGCATTTGTTACCAGCCAATGACCAAGAGAGGAGGCAGGACTTGTACCTGTGTAGCTGTGCTTATGGTTCTCTTAGTTTGTCTTGGTCATGTCATCAGGGCTTAAGAATGAGAACTGATTGTACTTATTGTAACCAAGAGGATTGAAAGGCAGTTTTGAAGACGCCTTCCCCTCACCAGTGGATCAAGGGCCTGATTATGCAAACCTATTCCTAAAATACTCCCAGATGGCCACATATCTTCTGGCAAGTCCACTGCAAATGCTATTATGTCATATCACCATGTCAAAGCTTGTTTTTGCTCTAAACAACAAATCCTCCATTGGTGGTTATTTTTGATATGTTTATTAGGGATTTTGTTCCATATTCCTAGATCAGTGAAGCCCTAAACTCACTCCCCTACTGTTCTTCAAAAGATAAAGGGGACAGGGTGGGCAAGGGAATGGAGTTTGCCTGCTCTTTACTCAATCAACAGGGCCATGTCTTCAAAAAACAAGAAGTTACAAGCTGCTCTGTACACAAAGTCACTTCTGTGTTGTTGCTGGAAAATAACAACGATCAATGATCTTTCATGAACTTTCCTAAGGTCTAGGATTTTCCAAACCCTTTCAGATTTTTAGATTTTCAACAATCTAAATGCATTGCATTCAGCTATACTTTTACAGTGAAAGCACTCGAATGATAGATTTAGTCAGACTAAATAGTAACAGTCTCTGAAGCTGAGATCGCTGAGAAGGCTTTAATTCAGAAGGGTTTACCTTCTGAATTCCATTTCCACTATTTCTTATTCACTGCAGGATGAACTGGCTGCCTAGACTCATTGATATTAACCCAACTTCTGCACTCACCCCTAATTATCTCCAGAATATCTGACAGCTAATTGAGTGCTAAACTCACTGGTATTTCATCCTGTTACAGGAGAAAGAAATGGGCCCATTAAACTGACTTCTTTGTCTAGGCACCACACTATTGCATCTGTGTACATTCTTATTTCCATCACCACAAAGCAAATGTTGCTTTTCTAGCGATAGGGTAGCAGCCGTATTCTACAGTGCAGTTCAGTACTTCCTACCATTGCCTGCAACACATCCTCCTACAAAAGCAAGCTCGAGCGCACCCGTGCTGAAACCCAATTCAGACAATGGAATCAACAATCCATCCCGAAAACTACCAGAATCCATTGTAATACAAGACTGTTTCAAGAAGGATTTATAGGTAGCAGGTCTTTGGTAGACGGTGGTGGTACCCATCTGTGAATTCCCATTGCTGTGCATAATTAGGAAGTATTTACATATGCTATTGCATTTCACTGTTCTGAGGCACTCAGCGGATGCCAAGCTACTATATCATAAATCATATTGTTGAGGCAGATGGAGCTCCTTGCTCAGTTGAAACTTACAGTTAAGCATAATTAAAGAAGCCTGTGCAGAATATTCTTTATTTCTTTAACAATTTATCAGGCTCTTTATATTACAAAGCAATTCAGATGAGGTCCTTTGAAATGTGTTCCTAATAAGCATTTTCACACTGTATCTTACAGACAGCTCAATCATCACACATTGAATTATTATTTCCCACCCCTGTCCAGACACAGTTACACTGCAATTTCACTCCTTCTTTCCCTCTTTTAGAAAAATTACACAGCTAGCCATTTCTCCTGCATTTTCCATTTAAGGATCTCAGAGCATTGCCACTATGAAGTATCACAACACTCCTTCAGGATACTAACCTCATTAGCTTCTGAAGAAGTAGAGTGCTAAGAGATAAACGTGAAGATATTTTAAAAAGCTGAAGGTTTGGTTGCTTTTCTTTTTTAGCTCAAACTGGCCTCATTTTCAGAAGTTGTTACTGTTTCTACCCTGGCTAGCAGTTAAACACCACAACAACCACTTACTCACCCTCCCCCTTCCCGAGGATGGGGAAGAGAATTAAAGGGGTAAAGGGAAAAGAGACTCGTGGGTTGAGATAAGAAGAATTTAATAACTAAACTACAATAAAATTGAAAACAATAATAATAATAATAATGGTAATATACACAAGTATACAAATGAGCGACACACAGTGAAACTGCTCGCCACTCGAAGACCAAATCTCAGCCCATTCCTGGCTAATCGTCCTGGAGCAGAAAGAGTCCTAAAACTGCAGTCCTGGAAAGGAGGTAAGAGACTGAGCATCAGAAAGACCAAAGAGCTGACTGAGAGAGCAAGATGACCTTGAGAGAGGGGCAACCCAGAGAGAGATGACCTGGAACAAGAGACCAGACAGAGCCTCATCTATATACTGGGCATGACGTGCATGATATGGAATAGACCATTGCCCAATTTGGGTCTCAATCCTAAACCTAAAGTTGAATTCTAGGCTAGTAACTGGGGCTGTGTTCCCTCCCAGCTTCTCCTGCACCTTGGGTATTTTAAAAGAAGTTAGGAAATTTAGTAAGGTCCCCACGAAGTGTCAGTTTTGTAAGGCTTTATCACTTCACTTGGCCCTGCTGGTTGCAGCTGAGTGGTTAGAACCTCTCTACAGCACACCCTCAGTGCTCAGCTGTGTGGGGTCTGGTGCAGGCCAACCTGAAAGCTCACTCCTTTCCTTCAGCAGCAACACACAGCAACCAAGAGGCTTTCCAAGGCAAACACTGGGGAGCAGGTGCAGAGGCACAGCTTCAGGTGGGAATCACTTCAGTTCCTGCACAGCTAGGAATGATAAAACCTAGCTAAAGCCAGTGTTAAATGCAGAGTGGCCCTAGCTGCACTCCTGTTGTAGAAACACAATGCAGAAAGACCTGAACTGGATCCAGAAGGATTTGTTTATTAGTCTTGGTGGTGTGTTGGAACCTGAGCTGGACTAACAAACAGCATTTCTGGATTGGTGAAGTGCTGAACCTCACCTGAGTAGCTCTGACAGATCCAAGCAAACTCTTCCTCAGTGGCACAGACAATCCACTGCTTGGGTACAGAGTATGGTCAACTGAGAGCTGATGCAGAAAGTCAGTGCCATGGATAGAGTCTTCTCCCTCTTTCTGTCTTCTCACCAGATCTGGATGAGGACCTTCCCTCCAAATCAGGATCTGCAGTCCAGCTGCCTCTCCCTCTCAGGCTCCTGCACAATTTAAGGTATTTCCATCTTCACACCAGTCTAGGGGTGCAATCTCTCCAGAAGCACAGAACTGATAGGTGCAGCAGGAGCAATGTCCTCCTTCCCCTGCCCAAAAACACCAAATGATGTTTTAAGATAAAATGTCATCAGTTTTATTAGCAAGATTATAGGATACACACTGCTTCTCACCCTGTGTAAGCAAATCAGGAGGATTTGCGCAGGGATTCTGAGCGTACTGTTGCATTTTCTTTGGCAGAACAAGTACTTTGAGGCTTGTGCCCTGTTAAGCCCTTGAGGATCCATTTGTATTCAAGACAAAATTTCTTTCCTCCATTTCATGGTTCTGGATATCCACACGTGAAGTTAAAGGAGATGCTTCCCTCCTCTCTTGCAATATCCAACAGAGCATCTACAGAAGATTCTGCCCAATGCAAAGCCACAGCCTCTTTCTCAGGTGACCATCTCCAACAGCCAACAAGGACCCTATAGTAAGAGGCTTAGTTGCCAGGTCAATTGTCACATGAAAAACACTTTTTCTCTCCTGAGTAGAAGCAAGCCAGTAGTTTGGACCAATTGCAATTTGAAGGGAGCACTCTCAAGTCAGTGATAACCCTCACGAGTCACCTCAGTATGTCTGTGTCCTGAGAAAGGATTATTTCACCAAGTCCAGCAACCCACAGGGGTATTAGACAGAGTTAAAAGTAAAAGGACAGTAGGAGGGTAAAGCCCAGTCAAGCAATTAAAATGGACTTTGTGCTCTGGTAATTCGCAACTCTACCTGAACAAAATAGCAAGCTGTGTAAAATATTTTAAGAACTGCTGGGAAAAACAAGCAAGTGAAACGTGCAACGGCACACAAGCTATCACTGCATCCCATCATAATCATGCTTGTCCCACACTCCTGCTGTGACTACTTGTGACTGGTTAGCTAGCCTCTTGGCATGGGAAAAACGCCAGTTTCTAGCCTCCCACTTTCGTTTCTTCTGATGTAACTAAAGCCAGGAAGTTTTGTCACATACTACCGTAGCCTTTAAATGCACAGACTGTATCTCACTTACCACTCCTGACCCTTTCCCAAAAGGGTTGTGGCTTTCAGTTTTAGGATCTGCTTAGTGGCTTAGCTGCTGATAGAAAAGTATGCATGCACCTGCACTGAAGCTGAGTGGAACAAAACAAAGCTAAGTGACCAGGCAAAACCAACAGAGGTAATAAAAGAACAAGACGATTTACACTGGAAGGAACAATAGCAACTTGTCAAACAGATAGTGAAATTATTAGCCACTCCTTACTCACAGTAAGAAGACTGTGAGTCACGTATCACTATTGCTAACTACTTCGAATATATATTTATAATTCACTCAAGCCACTAATAGTCTGTGTCCCAAAATCTCCAGAGACTCAAACCATGGGCATAGCACCACCAGAAATGAAACTCAAATTATCTATCTTTCCAGTTCACATCCTCCTGAACAATGGTTCTTCCACTTTCAGAGACTATGTATAGCAACTTCTCTCTTCTAAGAAGATTCTAGCCTGTTATCTTCCCAAGATCCCCATTGCTCCTGTTCGGGTAGAAACGTCTGTAAAGATATCTATGCTGTGAGTTATCATCACCCTGGTCTCTCTAATATTGTTGGGGACTATTGTCTTTTCATCTTTATAGTCTTTTATTGCTATAGCACATTCAGAGGCCTTGTCACAGACTGATTCCTCTCCCTGGTCACATAGCTTCTTCCTGTTCCAGTCCTCACAAGCTAGCTACAAAGATTTCTCACACGTCACCCTTCTTTTCTGGTGAAATATCTCTCCCTCCCATTGTGCAGGAGATGTGTACTTTGGTCTCTCCACCTGCTCAGAACTTCTTCCTTCCCTTCACACTGTGCAATTATCTTTCACAAGCTGCTTTAAGCTCTGCAGCAACCCTGAGAGCTGAAAATCTCACCAAACATGACTGAAGAACTACTTCCTCAAGTGTGTAAATCTCATAACTGCCAGATATGCCCCTTTGTGCAACGTTATCTGCACGTCCCCCTCCAGTCTCCACTTCCTAAATAATCTCCCCACCTCTGGGACAGGAGAAGATGCTTGACTTCTAGAACCAAAAGCTGCTTGCCACAACTGTCAAATTAGCAGCAGAGACTGTATCCTGATGAGATTTTACAGCTTTCAAAAGCTCCGTCCTACCATACCTTCTGTTTTTTGAAATGAATTAGCATTATTCATCCCATCAGCATATCTCATCAATTCATTTTAACAAGTTAAAGCTGTTCTTGCTTCTCCTTTATTCCCTCACAGCAAAGCTCCTTGCCCCCAAAACTACAGGCACATTTGCTCCTTATACATTACAATTTCAAGGTCTTTACAAGGGCAATTTTCAATTTTCCTTGCTTGGTACAGCACCAAGCACAGCGGGTCCTAACTTTGCACATCACTAAGCACTGAACAGTGTAAGTCAAGTCAAGTAATGAATAGAGCTGTCAATATTTAACTCACTGAACATTTCCCTGGGGCTCTCAACACACCTCTCAAAACCTCTTGCTTAGATGTCCCTTCACCATGAAGAAAGCTCATCCATTTGATGAACTCATTTTTTAGACCTTTCTGTGGTGTGACCTGCAAAACACCAAAATGATACTTCCATGTCAGGTTCATCATCTCTGAATGCAAGTCCCTCTGCCTTTTCACTCCCTTTCAGGTCAAGGAAGCTCATTGAAGTGTGAGACACCCTAATCTAATACCTTCAGCCTTTTCTCACCAGTCATTTCAAGTTCAATTAGTGAGAGAGGGGAGGAGACAGTACTGACATGCAGGAAAGGCTTGGACAGGCTTTCTTCTCTCTTTTCCCCCACAGAGACTCTGTGCTCAACAAAAAGTAGGCAAGAGAGAGACCTTGATGGAGAGATCTTGCAGGAGGACATAGAGGTAAAATATACACACAATGCATGTGTCACAACTTGTGTTTATCACAGACTAAGCGAAAACAGAGATGAAAAGGACTTTAAGAGGTTGCTTAGACCATCAAGGCAAGGTCACATATACTTAAGCCATCCCTTTCTTTCCATTTTCCAGCACAAAATAACAACACGCAATTTGCTGTTTCTTTTCTAAGACAGGACTTCTCTTTGTATTTATGATTATATCCATGTAATCCTCAAGGACCTCTGAACATTTAGAGGACACCTAGACTGATGCAATGGGCAGGAGATATTACCTGCCAACAAGCAGATTCAGAAAGATGGATTCTTTCCCAGAAAAAGGGGAATTCCTTCAAGCCAGAACAGCAATAGGATTTAAAGAAGCATACCTCATGAGCAGAACAAGGCATGGGAAAATAGAAAACAAGTAGAGAGAGAAACTTTCTTAACAGTGTGTTCAGCAACCACACTTCAAGGTCTTACTGAGCGGTGAATAAAAGTAACACAACAGGACTTTTCATCTTGAGGCAATAACGAAGGCAGGGAGGGCTGATTGTGCTGGTCTTACTGCTCACTGATGCTCTGACAGAATTTTAACAGGGAAAAAACATGAAAATTATCTCCCTTCAGCTTGCAGCCCAAGAGTCCATATATGAGGCAACAACTCACAAAAAGCTCACACCATTATTTCCAACACAGAAAACCTTCTAACAAAATGAAGAAAGACAGGCTTGATCATAAAGAATAACTTTCTTCAAATTGGGACAGTGCTAAAAGTTTAAAACACTCTCAGCTAGAGTCACAGGGGGTGCAGATATAACCAGAACTTTTGAAGGGAATTACACCAACTTTCGTCTGCTGAACATCTGGGTCTGCTTTTACCTGCTGTCCTGATTGCAAAATCATGTTTCAAGACAGATCATTTTTTACACAAAAAAATCCATTCGTCTTTATAGGTTTGTTATTTTAGTTTCAAAGTAGGATTACACAATCACTGATAAATACAGGAACTTAGTTTGCCATGTCTGGATGTTTGATCCTGCATAAATAGATTTTTGTTCAACAAACAACCCTTTTTTCCTGTTGCTTTGTTGCCCAGGGGTTAATTTTGGCATGCCACATGCTAAGGGGATATATTGCTGTGAGTCAGAGAACAGTGGGGATGCTGTTTGTCTGGAATGCAAAGAGACTTGAGCTAATCACTAAAGAAAATAAACATTCAGCCCCAGGCTTTGCCTTACTTGATGCAGGACTGGTTCTGAAGGTGGCACTTGGTCTGCCTGAGTAAAAACAAACACTGACATTGTTAGTACTGTGGCTCAGCCCACACGTGTTCACTGCAGAATGATACAACACTGTAAAACACTGAAGTGTGATAACCAGAGGGAGGGTCTGTCCCACTGAATGGAAAAGTGTGTGAAGTTTGGCAAGCACAGCTCTACCCTGAAAAAAGTCTGACTCACCAGAATACCATGGGAAACCTCAACTGGATTAGAAAAGACTTCCATCAGTAAGGCTCAATGGATGTTCCCACCGGCCCATGGATGTGTCCCACCCTTCTGGGACAAAGGGACAGGAAGGCTGCAGCACCACCTGTATCCCAGCACGTGATGGAGGAAAGGGGAAGGCTTACCCACCATCTCCCTTCTCTACCTCAAGTATCACATGGAGGCGAACCCTGTCTCACACAACTCAGACCAGACCCCTGCATCCCTCTTCATTAGAGAAGCAGGGAGGGTGGTGGAAGCAGCCTCCAAAAGCTCCATATCTCATTTTATCCCAAGGACAAGGCAGGAAACAGGTTCGAATGCCTCCAGGGTCCTTCTTTCTCATTCTTCCTCTTCCCATTTCCACCCCTTTATCTTACACCTAAAGAAAGGAACCTGAGAGACTAACCAGAGCTCCCTCACCATAATCATCTACTTTCTGCTGTCCTGCTTTCTTGCTCCATTCAAATTTTCATCCTTCCTCTGTCAGATGCCCTTAGCCTCTTTCATTTTGAAAACAGCTTTGGGCTTTCTGTACTTCCCACAGAATGCAATCTGAAAAAAAAAGAAACAAACATGAAAAACAGTCTTGGTAAGGGAGAAGCACAGCAAAATTCCTGTTTCCTCCTCCTAGATTTCTGCCCATGCTGGCTTTGAGTCGACACCAGCAATACTAGCACAGACAGAGACTGCAGGAGTCTACTCAGCTCACGCAAGAGCAGACAGCTAAAAATCCTTTAATATTTTCCTCCAGGACACACAGAGTCATAGCCCTGAACATTTAAGGCAAAGGTCTGGTTCTCAAGTACATAAAGAGGAAAGAATCAAAGAAGTGGAGCTGGTCCCTTCATTTGTCTTTTGGGGCAGGGGACAAGGATATACAGAAAGTAACAAGAAGGATGGGGAGAAGAGGGTTGTATCTCAGGATCTCCTTGCTTAAATGACTCTAAAATGGCAGAATATCACTGTGCTGGTCCTCCACAAGTCCTATCAAATTTCAGAGTAGTCTAAGAAAGTAGGTAGACTTTGGACCACAAAGGCAGTCAGCCCTCAGGAAGGAGTCTGCAGCTTTTACTGCAACAGACCCTGGTCCCTGCCTAGGCTGTAGGCAGTATATCTATTAACAAGTTAGACTCACAACAGTCTCCAGGCTCATCCCCCTTTCCAGCGTATGTGCCTTCTCTTAAGTGTTTGTAGGGGCTGGATGGAATGTTGGTCTTGCTCCTTGGCCCAAATTACAACATGGAGTCCATCAACTCCTCATGTTCTCTACTGAGTACCAATGACTGGACTGTGAGATCAAGAAAGAGGAGTGAGGTCCCCATGCTTGACCACAGCAAGGTTCCTGACACCTACAATTGCCCAGCTCCAGCTCTAGCTCCATTCCCCTTCCCCAGCACAAATCCAGTGACAAATGTCTCATGCTTTGGGTCATGGCCAAGCATGGGCCCTCCTGACTGACCCTTCTCCTGACTCACAGTCTCACACCCTGAGAAATGCATATACATGAAAAACCCATAGATTCAGGACCATGGGCCAGGGTACCGTGCCCCCCAGTTGCCTGCTTTCTAGCTAGTTGGTTTGTCATGCTGTCATCTTGACATCCGCGCTTTCCTGAGCCATATGTGAATTGATACTGCCCCCCCAACACACACCTCTCATTAGCTAGCAGTGGGGCTTTGCTTTCAGATGAGACACATCCACCAAAGCAGTGCCATGAAAGCCAGCAGACAGATCCAAGAACACTCCCGCTTCCTCCTCCCCCTCTCCTGTCTATCCCCACAGTTCCCCAGCTCCCCCAGCAGCTCTTGGATTCCCCACAATCCCAGACACAGCAGCCACATCCTAGAGACATGCCAGGAAGGCTGACACTACAAAACCACACTACTTGACTTTCAAAGCCATCCTGCCTGTGGGGAACTATCAAACACAGCTGTTCTGGGCATGCTAGCAAAAGCAGAGTGAAGCAAAAGCATTACCTGGCCTTTAAATCCACATGATATTGTTTTCAAATAGACATTTTCCTGGTTGATCTTTTTAAACATTTCTGAACATTTCTACACTCCCTGAATAGAAACAGCAGCAGCTGCCAGTCCTGAGCTGCAATTCAATCACCAGAACTGCTCTGAAATCTAAGCTTTTGCACTGATGTGTCTAAACTTGAAGGGCAGGACCAGCATCTATGAGCCAAACACTGCTCACAGCTTCACTTAATTTAAAAGGCCATAGTACTTCATGTTTCTTGAAGCTCCTTCATTCTCTCTCCTGCCTGCCATACACATGCAGTACTGAATAGCACTGTGGGGCATGTTTACCCAAAAGGCCAATTCAATCATTAAGGTTTTTACCGTGGGGCAAACCTATCTGAGTGTCAGTGGCTAATTTCCAAATGGTACAAAGGGTTTAGTCCAACTCTGTCATTAATTTTAGGGACAGCTTCTTGGCTAAGTCCCACACACTCCTTTGAACTGTATCTTAAGTCCTCCACCCCCAAGGGGAAAAAAAAAACTCTTCAGGCAAAAATTAATGCAATGAATAAAACATTTAAGCAAGTTCCTTGGGACTTTCTTCTCCCTGTGTGTTTGCCCAGTGGGGCCCTGGCATAAACATGCAGGTCATAGACAAAGCTGCAGAACCAATAATTGATTATTACTTCTGCCAACCTCAGGACTAGTCATTACATGGATATCTGTACCACTCTGTCTGCCTTTTGCTTTCCACTTCTGCTTTAATATGCTCTTTAAAGAGAGGATTTTGAAAAAGAGCTTATGTAGCTTTTCACACCACTCTGCCAGGGCTTTAGGGAGAGCTCAGCACCAAAGTTCTTTAGGTACCTTCAAAAATATCAGCCCTAGATGTTAACCTGCTTCCCTTTTCTACCCTCACACTTCAGAGTTCTTCAGCACCAGAAATTAACATCTGTAGAGTTTTAATTTCCTTTTTTTTTAATGGAAGGGCGTCTTCTTCCTTCCTGCTGCTATGAGAAGTAGAGGATGCAAGAAACAAAGCTTAAATGTTTAATTAATTTCACCAGGGTCTCAGATGTCCAGACAGTTATCAATATATCTTCCATCATGCTCTTTTTATTTCTCACCTCTTTACTTTTCCTTATCTCACCCTTTTTTCCCCTGACATTACAGGCCCTCTCCTATAGCACCATCCCCTGGCTTAGCAAAGGAAAAATTTTGCTGATTATTGGAGAAGAAATTCTAATGATGCTTTCTTTAGTGCAAGACTGGAATAGTCTCCTGAGGGAAGTGCCAGAAGTCCAATCGATTGAAACATTTAAAACAAGATGTCATGTTGTGCAGGAACAAGTAGGAGATATATCGTAGAGAACCGTCCTTAACTGGCAAGAAGTTAACTGCTACACCTCGATACACAATGCTTGATGGGGGGCAACTACATGCCTTTCACAGGGATTTTCTTCTGGGGAAAGGGAGAACAGATGAGATGCAAAGGGCAATGTTTGTATCCCCCATTAGCAGAGTGTACATACATGGTCAAGGAGACAAGACATGAAGGATATGTACCACAGTATGTCCCTTCCCTCTCCTTCACAATGCCCATGACCTCCAGATCCCTTTCTTTCCTCCCAGCTCTTTTTTGTTTGTCTCTAGAACACATATACTATATTGACACATCAGCAATCCTGCCTGTTCCGTACCAAACAGCATCAAACTTCATAATTATATAAGAAAAAAAACCAAACAAATAAACAAAAAAAATTGAGTTTGTCTAGTACAGCTTGTTCCCTACAAGCCCATTCTGCTTCCTGCATTTTTATTGCACTGCAAAATCTGTGTGGAAGTAATTATTCTGGACTGGGCCAAATAAGAAGTTTTGTTATGGGAAGCTACTAAAAAGAGAAAGAAAACTAAAAAGGGGTAAAAATTTGCAGGTAGTGTTATGAGATCAGTCTGATGCAATGTTTTCATTAGGATCTAGAAGGGGCTTATCAAAACCAGCACTAGCAGGGGAGTGGGTGGCGTTGCACAGAGTAACAGGACAGAGGGGAAGACTCGAAGCACAAAATCGTGCCCATAGGCCTGCAGAGTTCTGCCAAAATCTCACCCACCAGGCATCAAGATTCACAGAGCTCATTCCTGCCAGATGTTTGACCTTTACCTTACACATGAACAGGATAGTGCCACGGGTTCTCTTCCACATTGGGGGCCCTTCATGTGAAATCCAGCTGGTGACCCAGATCCACCATATAACCGCAATGAACACACAGGGCCACGGCGCAGGAGGGAGGTAGCACCTGGGATATGCCATCTAGTTATGTCTTACTACATGTGTGGTATCTCTACAACGTGATACTCCCACCTCCAACCCAGCATCCCTCAGTGCATGACCAGACACATGAGGTCTCACCCACTGAGGGAACAAAAAACACTAAAATGCAGCTGCTGCAGAGATAAAACCAGATCCTAGATCCATTATTTCTAAGCAGTGAGTGATCTCTCTAACACTGATACAGCACAGGAGTGACTCCACATAAGACACGGGGATCAGTCAGGCCCAACAGCAAAACCAAAACCGTAATCGGAGTGAATGCCTGAAGAGTATAAGTTCTGTACCACAGAACTGACCTTACAAAAAGTCTTCCTATAATTAAATCAAACTCTCCAGCAAAATGTTTATGCCATGCTATAATTGCAACAGCTGCAAGACCTGAAATGATGGAAACCCTTTGAAAAGGTTAGAATTATAATTCTGTAATATGATCCTATTAATGGACATTTTATCATTTGAACAGTGAGTCAGGAAAAACACTTTTTCCTTTCTCTCTCCCCTCCTTTCTCAGCCTTCTGCTGTGTAGGCAGACACTGTGAGCAACCATCACTCATACGTTTTGGTTTTTTTTTTTTGATTTGCAAATATTTCTTTTCCTAGTCAGAATGGCAATCATGAGACCATTTGAAAAGAAAGCTTAAAGTCTTAAAAAAGTGTTAGCATCTTGCACTAAAAAGAAAGCTTTGGAAAAATCTTAAAAGCGGTAGGGTTTTGTACTGAATAAAAGCTAGGAATAATAACTTTTTTTTTTCTTTTCTAAATGCTACTTTGCAACCTCAGAACTTAGAATTCAAAAATCTACTTTAGACTCAGCTAAATACAGCACACATACAGACGTACAGTCCTAGCTGAGGCTAAAGGTGTTTCTACAGGGAACTAGCATTAGCCTGCCATCTACTCAAACCACATCAGTAGCCGGTTTTTATTAACATGAGGAGCTGCATTTCCCAATGTTCTTATAGGAATATGAATCACACTGACATTCAGATGTGCTCATAGATAATATTTTAAAATTCTACCCATAAATATTTATATTGAAAATATTGCCTGGAATACATCTCAATAAAGTCACTGTCCCAGTTGCACAGAGTAATGACAGAGTAACTCAAAGAGTAACAGCAAAAACCAGGCATTGCGCAGGCAAGTCACTAGGGTAGGTCTCACTGAGAAGGAAGGCTGACCACAGTCCAGCACAGGATGGCACAGTGTTTGAATCACTTTGTTATGACCCTGACAGGTGAAAAGCAGAGCAGAGGTGCCCAACAACCACTGGTATTTCAGTGGCATTTCAGCACGGCCCTTAGCATGCTAATTACCAGCAAATAACACAGCCCTTCCTCGTAAAGCTCAACGGAGGCTATTGCACTCCAAATAGGCCATGCCCAAACACACACTTGATTCGACATTAAACACGTACCTGGGCATCAGCAGTGTTTTCAGCACTGCAGGCATGGCCACGGGCAGGGCTACAAGCAAGATTGGCTCCACGGGAAGCTGCGACACCTCCCTGGCTGGGCTTGGCTCGGCTGGCTCATATTTCACTGTTGCAAAGTTGTAGAGAAAAGGTAAACCAGAAAAGAAAAAAAAAAAAAAAAAAAAAAAAAAAAAAAAAAAAAAAAAAAAAAAAAAAGAGAAAAAAAAGAAAGAAAAAAAAAAGAAAAAAAAACACTGGTTTCCTAAGGCTGAGCGAAAGAGAGAACAAAAAAAAAAGGATTTTCAGAGGTTTCACAGATGTCACCTGAAGAGCTGTGTGCTGGGACGGAGCTGTGGAATAGGACAGCTGGGAGATGGTGGCAGCAGAGGACGGGGCAAAGATCAGTTCAGTATCCCTGCAGATGGCCCTAGAATGTGAAAGCAGAGTTTCAGCAGCGGAATAGAAACTACTGTACAGAAGCTTTGTATCAGAAAAGCAGTCTGGAGGAGATATGAGCAAATCTATGCCACATGAGTACAAAAGCTATAGAATTAGGGAAGTAGCAGCAGGTACTAGAAACAGCTAATCTTTGGGGGAATGAGGGTTGAGGTATAAGATGGTCATCTGGCATTGCTTCCTTAAGATTTATACACTCCTTAAAGTGAGGTGAGAAGGGAAAGAAATAGTTAGTGCACAAGTATTTCTCACAGGTGGTCAGGATGAAAACCCTTAGGAAAAATCCTGGAGAGACCAAAAGAGAGTAGCCCAGAGGCTAGAACTGTGGAGAGCTTCAAAATCCCAGCCAAAGACCATTTATGAATACATAAGGTATCTCCAAAGCAGTGAAACGCCCTCACTGGCTAGACTTTGAGTTAGCAGCAGTAGCGTAGAGCCAAGCAAAGACTTTGATAAGCTGCTTTCCCATGTCAGGAAACAGCCACAGACTGGCCACACACAGAAGGGGCTTTCAAAGCCCCATCGTCTTTCCTGCCAGGACATCGCTGCCTTCTGGGGGGAGTGTGACCACATGGACCCCCTTCAGCAGGGAAGAGAGCAGTAAAGCCAGTCACAATAATAGATACCCCAAAAAAGGCAAATTCCTAAGTATAGAAGCACGAATTTCCTCTGTAAGACAGATATTCACAAATCCAGCTTTGCCCACAAAACAAAGATAGAAAGTTGGTTATACAAAATAAGCATCCCAGAACTCAATGCAAATGCAGAGCAGTGCTGCTGGTCAGTTATAAGAAGATCCTCGGGTTTGGCTCAAGGGCCACAGTGAAGGTAAAGGGCAACATTTCCCCTCGGCACTTACTTGCTCCGTCGGTGCCTGTGTGCTGGGTTCCCAAGGACAGTCTGGAGCAGCTTAGCTGCGGTAGCACAGAGGCAAAGGAGCTTCTACAGCCCACACTGAGAGACATGGCAAATTCGCCTGAGCCATGATCTGCTGTGGCTGGTTTGCAACTGATGCCAGAGTCAGCAAGTGAAAAGCCACTTAACATCTCTGAACAATACTGTTGTGATGGCCTGGCACAATTTCCACAGAAAAATAGTGGATGCCCAGAAACATAGTGTCCTTTTGTTAAAAAGCAAGAATTTCTCAGTTTCCAAGTGTTGCATTATTCTTCTATTCAACCGTCAGGCAAGAGAAACAGGTTTCAAATTTACATGTGTTTGACTAGATTACCTGAGTGATGCACTTATATCCCTTGGCAAATGAAATGAAGAGAAATGTCAATGCTCCGTAAGAGCCGTACCTGGCATAGTAGACACTTCTCATCTGGCCATTGCCTATATCACATGCAACAGCGAATGGGTTTGCTTTCATTAAAGTCCCAGCTTCAATATCTCTGTTGCTCTAGCAAAAGCTACTTTTTGCAAGTTGGTTTGAAAAAATTCAACACATCTTTTTTCTCATCTAGCTGGCAGCTCTTCCTAACCTAAGTGACGTCCACATTTTACATAACCTTTTCTCTGCACTCCACAGTCCC
Source organism: Pterocles gutturalis (assembly GCF_000699245.1). Lineage (NCBI taxonomy): Eukaryota > Metazoa > Chordata > Aves > Pterocliformes > Pteroclidae > Pterocles > Pterocles gutturalis. The sequence goes on from NW_010138577.1 coordinate 22,138, forward strand.
AGAGCATTTCCCAGCATTAAAACATCTTTGTCTCATGCCTACTACTATTATTAGGGGACAGGGTTTGTGAGTTCACCAGGCCAAGATGTCAAGCAGACCAGCCACAATCCCTCACTGCGCTTGAAGGAGCACTTCTAAAATAGCTACTGAGAGCAAGTCTGGACCGATGCCCACATCACAGGGCAGCTGCTGGGATGACGTGAAGCAGCCAGGTTACGCATCATTTGGATACATGCTGAAACTGCATCACCCTCTTGCAGTAGAAATAAACTTTCACAGCAGCTGTTTGAGAGGGGAAAGAGCATGGGGAAAGGGCTGGGTGGGTCACAGTTAAGATTACAGTAAATGGGCTGTAATGTCACATGTGGTGACAGCAGCCGTGAGATCAGTTACATGCCGTTGAGTTGTAACTTCTCATTTCCTTGTTTTTTCTGCGTCTGCGTCTAGCATGTGGCTGCCTGAACAAATCAACTTAATGGTGTTTCTCCATCTGTTGGAATATAGTGTGATAAGCTTGTGTAATTTGTAAGTTAATTATTTACATATGTTCCTGAAATTAGAGGAAAAGCGAAAACTGTATACAGGGAGTGAGCACAGATGGGGGATTTAAGGGACACGACGACTACATTCACCTCCGATTTCATTACAGCTCAGGGAAAGCTTGATGGTTCCTTCTGAATTCCAGGAAAACAGTATGAGGGTGAAAGAAAGGAATCCAAAATGCAGCCGCCGAGTTTCCAGCTAAGAGCAGTTAACACAGAAGGATCCTAAGGTCGGTTACAGAGCCCAAAGTCTCCCTGTCGAAGCACAAGGCTGTCAAGCCGGGCAGGAGGGAGGGGGAAGCTGCAGGCATCCTGTAGTTCTTCTCCCTTGCTGGAGCTCAGCAGCCCTGGGGATCCTGCTCAGGTAGATGCCGGGCACTAAGAGCTCCCTACAATAAAAGTGCTGTCGGCAAGGAAGCGATTCTCACTGGCAGTGGATGTGTTGACATATCCACCCATTTCATCTTACATCGTTTCCAAACACAGCACACTCACGTCCTGACAGAGCAGACAGCAGGATGTGGGCCACAGCTGCTGGCCCTTGCAAACACCAGAAGTTTAAGAGCTTTGTGTGTCCAAACTGCTTTTAGTTACAGTTATATTTTGTTGAAGTTTAGCAACAGCTGGTGTCCTGAGTTCACGGAGAGTCAGGAAACTTCTATTTTTTCTGGTTTCTCCTTAACATCATTTGCCGGTAGACTCCAGGGGGATGACAAAGCTGGCTGGCTCACTTCTCGCTCCACAGATGCATCCAACGTGAAGGGGGTTCTAAACAACTTGTCAAAGCTGTTGCAATTTCAGTTTTTACCAAAATATTTTTTTTGTGAAAGCAACATGTTTCTATTGAAAAAAAAAATCCCTAAAACTCCTCTAACATTAGCTAATTTCACATCATCCCATCACACACTAGCAGCTTTCAAGGCCACATTGTTTTCAAGACAAGGTGCATCCAGACCAGGCACCCTGAGATGGTGCTGTCCCTTGCCACAAGAAGAGAGGCAGTGTATTATGGGAAACACATTCTCATAAGGATCCTGGAATGCTGGAAAGAAGGAGAATATTATATTAAATTAAAGTTTCCACTACAATACATGTCACCATTTGAATTTTATGCCTAATGCATACTTACCACGAAAACCCATAAAATTCGTGTATAACTGATCAGAAGAGATACATGTCAATATTTGTTGTAATTCACTTTTCATTTCTGGGAACGAGGGTGCTGTCTGGTTTTGACAAACAGATGATGCTGAGGAGACAATGCCACGGTATTATAGAGATTTGCTGCAGTTCTTATTCAGACAAGAAATCCTTAACAAGACAAGTAGCACCATCCTCTGGACATCCGTGGGAACCGAGCACAAAGCAAACAGACTTGGTTCCTCAGGTAGTGCTGCATTCTGATTTCACCATCCGCGGAGTTCTCAGTCTCTGCACCACTTGCAGGAGTTCAGCCTGAAATCTCCATCTACACCGTGTTCAACAGTCTCACGAATTTAATCCAGTATAAAAGAAAAGCAACTGGAGCAATAGATTAAAGTTAGAAGGAAGAAGAAACCAGCTGAAGAGATAAAGCCAACAAAAAGCAATATATGTCGGGGTGTAAGCAGAGCTCTTCTGTGAGCTATTTTCCATACTATTTTACAACCTGTAGATCACTATCATACTCTGCAGATTAGCACTGAGTCATCAAGTCAAAGCATAGCACAGAATTAATTCATTCTGAGACATATGTTAAGGAAAGCTTTGACTACACATTAATATTAAAGCAAATCTTGGTGGTTTTTCTTCATTCTTCGTTCAAGAATTTAAGGACCTTGCAGAGAGAGCAGTCCAAACACTGGGAAGACTTATGGTTTAGAACAGTTCCTCTGTCAATAGATTTTAAAATATCTCAGTTTCTCAGTTATTTTGATGTTTTTGTTTACTTCAAATCTATTTTCAAGTTTGCATGCAACTGTGTAGGAACAAAGTAAAAAACTAATAGCTTCATTTAAAAAACAGTGTTAACAAAGTAAAATTCTATTTTTAATAGAAATGGCTGTGTTTTTACTTGTAGCAAAAGAAAAGATTCCAATCATCACCCTACTTGGAAAAATCAAGGGGAAGATCCTGGGAGTAGTTTATCAGAGACAGTCGATAATTCCTCCTTGTCACAATGGTGTCTCTAACGGCATTTTTCTAAATGACGTAACCTACTTAAACGACAGGCTTTGAGGCCTGATACCACTTGTGTAAGACACAGCAGCAGAGTTCATGGAAGAGGTGAAATTCACAGCTCTGCAATGTACAGGAATGCTATATAATGTATAGGCACTACATTAGGGGATTCCCACAAACTTCAGTTTGTGAAATCCCAGTGCTAATTTTACAGCTGCTGCAAAACAAAGCACCTTTGGTCAGATGGGACTGTAAGATCATTCTGGCAGGTTTTCAGACAGTGAAAGGAAGGAAGATCATTTGAAGTTTTAGGCAAAAAAAACCCCTAATATCTTGCTATTTGCAATATAGAGCAGAAAGGAGATTTAGCATTTAATTTCCCTAACTACACTGCCAGTGCTAGTATCAGAATGGGGATTAGATGGTCAGCCTGACAGTTTGGTGTCTTCCTCTGTTTCACAAGATCAGATCCAAGCAACAGTATCATCCTTATCAAGAAATATAAAAGTATTTCACATTAAAAGCTGCAGTTTGTCCTGGGACATGTCATTGTAGATGCTGAGGGTCTCCAGGTTTGGTGACACCAGTGGGAACAAAAGATGCTCAGCTGGGCCCATTCAAGGAGACAGCACTTGGCTTTTGCTCACAAGCAGCTCTCCATATCAGTGATGACTTATGCTCTCCCTTTAGTAACTCCTACAAAGATGTCAGCATGGATCGGACTAGTGTTTGGGGAAATTTCCTTACAAGTTCACCTAGGTCTTTGTGTAATGGCAATAATTAATTACAGTAACAGATAGGACTGTTAGCACCAGACTTTGCAATATTTTAATATAGAAACATATATTGGCTGTAGAGAGAGAGAAAAAAAAAATAAAAAAAAAAAAAAAACAGAAAACTCATACTCACAGATGCAAAGGCATTTTGCCCAACTTTGAATTCACTCAAGACATTGCAATCAGGAGCACAGCTGAAAGCGCTGCAGCCCTGGCCTCTTGCCGGCTCCCTGCCCTGTGCTGATAGCGCAGGCTGCTGCTGCTGCTGACAAAAACTCTGAACTGGTTCAAGCCTGTGTTTCTTGGCTCAGGTTAATATTTTTTGCAGCACAGATTGGGAAAGCTGAAGGAGAGGACCCACAGATGACTGCAGTCTACCCGGGCCTCGCCTGGAAAGAAGGGCATTGCTCAGTTCTGCTGTTCCTATTGGGTGATTGTGCTCTATCAGAAATGAGCATGTGTACATATACATACATACTGAGCTATATTGCACCTTCTTCTCACAAAAGGAGATGGCGGCTATACTGCACCTTCTTCTCACAAAAGGAGATGGCAGATGACCCTGCCAGCCTCCAGACACGCTCCTGTCCAAGTGATGCTGCCTCTCTCTTGGTACTGGATGAAGATCCAGTGGTCCGTTCTCCCCATTTACTGTGCTCCAATCCCATTCCCAAGTGAGATGGTTTAGAGGTGCATTCCCTAC
>NW_010138577.1:26349-32717 GCF_000699245.1 Pterocles gutturalis
TACCATTGCATCAAAATAGAGATGTTTTCCTCCATCTGCTATGTAATATTCCTATAACGCCCATCTATTCCTTGCAGATAAGTTCCTTAAATGGAAACCAACTCAGAGCATGATAATTTCTCCATGCAGTCTGCCTTAAAAAAGGAATCTAAAGGCAAGGGATTTCTAATGATATCTGATGCAATGATGGCAATCATCAGACCTAAAGGTGAAGATGAAAACACAAGGACTTGAGCCGAGCAGTAGCTTCAGGAAGGATAAATGTACTGGTTGCAAAGCTGAAAGAAAAGCGCATACTTTTGTCTTACCTTCTCAAGGTGTAGAAAGTGTGACAAGTGCCCCATTAATCATATAATACTTGTGTGTTCTGCTGTTGACATTAAGCTCCTGTGTACTGCTACACTGCTTATAGATGGGTTTGTTTTGCTGAAGTTAAAAAAGCAGCCTGCCCACCTCCCATTTCTTTAATGTTACTGTTGTTCAGCCTTCCTTTGCAATGGTTTCCTAAAATCTCTCTAATGTCTTGGTGGTTGTTTAAAAAATACAAGATTTATTTCAATTGCCTTTCTTTTCCTAGAATGTTTCAGCCACTGGAAGTGGAATCACAGTCTTAGGCACATGGGTTTGGGGAGATAACCATCCCTAACTAGTGCTGGAAACCTTTGGCCTAGGCTTCATAGCTCGTTACATACTGAGATGGGAGAAAATATGACATGGCCTGGTGGGATGAGGGGCTCACTCACTAATTTTGCTCCGTGAATGATGTACCTTCCACTTGGGAAGAGGTGCACGGAGTTCTTCAGTGCACAGTTCATACACAGCTCAAGGACCCAGCAGCTTTTGCCCAGGATGCTGTAGGATGAAGACACACTAAATCATCTCTCCCACAGCCCAGTCAAACCACAATTCTGCGGGTGACATGTCACCCTGCTCCGTCCTCCTGCCGTAATGAGAGAATTGCACGGAAACAGAAAACCAGCTGGATATCCAGTGATCTCAGACATCCTAAAAATGTTCCCAGTAATTTCTGTTCTTGTCTCTGCTGAAATGAGCTGGAAATACTTCAGAGCACTTTTCTACATACGTAGAATTTCTGTGTGTAATAGTAAAAGTTACAAACTAGAGGGATGAAATACTTGTACTCACTAACAAGAGAGCAGGGAATGAAACAGATGTTTATCATCTTGGTCCTGGAAAGGACCATTGAGATAGATCTGCTTCTGCAGAGCCTCAAAGTTCAGAAAAACCATAGTCAAAAGCCCAATTCCCTCTTCTATAAAAAGCAATCTCTAGCAGTTCTGCTTTCACAGCTCCACTCCCAGTCCTACGTTGCTGTAGATGGAGCTGGGGGAGGGAGCAGGCAGCAGGAGCTGGGCAGGGGGGGGATGCAGTGCTGATGGTGGACCATCAGGCCTTTGATTCAACAGCCATTACCTCTTCCCCAGGGAGAGCATTTTATGGTTTCCCTTCTCCCATCACAAACCTTACCTTAATATTTACGTGAGGAATTGCAGCATCTGAATTCCCCAAAGGGACCTCAGAAGTCATTTCTTCTGTTAGACTTCTGAGCCATTTAGAGCTGATTTCCTTTTCCCTCTCCAAAACAGCAGTTTTATTTTCTCTAGGTTTATGGTGCTGTATTTTATTGTCCATCGGGTAAAACGTTCCACGTATCATGATTCTTTCCTTGCATTTACTGCACAGTTACGTTGAAAGGAAACTTGTAATCTCTGAGTATAGATTTCTTCTTCATTGCAGCCTGCCCATGTAGTTGTTCATGGCTTTTCTTTGTTATTCTTGCAGCCACAAAACTCTAGATGATGTTAATAGAGTCGTTGTGGTGTGAGTAAAGGCAGAGTTTTTCTCATCCTAGAAAACTATAGCTTCAGATTGTGACCTTTTGCAAATCCTCTCCTCCGTGCTGGTCTATTGAGATAGATATATTTCCAAATGCATGGCATTTGAAAACTAAGAACTCCGCATATGCTATAGTTACGCTTATTTTGTCAAGGTCTGTGCTACTCTTTGAAATGCTTGCAGTAGGCCACAAACCAGCATATCCTATAAGGCAGCACCAATTTCTAAGGAAACAGATTAATGTACTAAATATATTTGCTTACTATTCTGCACAGGCACATTAGTGAAATATTCAGCAATGAACCATACTAGTATTTTCCATGAGCTGCTCAGAGCAGAGAATTATTACGGCTCCCACTCCTGCTGTCTCGGTGCATGCAGTACACCAGCCCGATGCACCCAGTAAGGAGAAAGGGAGTCCCATAGTGGTTACTGGCCAAGAAACCAGATCCTTGTAATTTTGCCAGGCTACTGCCACCTTCTGCCTCTCATAAACAACAAGATGAAAAGGATTTATCTGTTTACAACCTACAGATCAGAATTCCTTTGAAATGTCTGGGTCTACTCTAGGGAAGAAGAAAAAGTTAATACTTTCCTTAACTTCTTTGCATAAACCTTCGTGTTAATCTTCTCCTGCTTTTTTTTATTTGTCAGATCCCTTAAGGCCATTTCTATATGCATCTAAGCACATCACAGCTTACACACAAAGGTTTCCCATTCACAAGTAGTATTGGTAATTCTCTTTTATATAAGTCCTAGAAACATTGTGTCCTTTGACATTTCAGTGATGCATTAACCTGTTGTCTGTAATACAGGTGTGAGCTGAGAACTGATTTTGCAACAGAGAGTAGATTAACATTTCCTTGGAAAAGTTTTTCAACCTTTTTAAGTTCCGTTTCCAGCTTTTCCACTGGATGGGCAGAATTTGGCATGATTACACATTACACTCTTTGAATGAGGAGAGTGCTTCAACATGAATATTATCTTTCAGAAATTATTACTACGATGGCCAGGAAAGTCCTATTTAAGTGAAATGGCTTCCATCAGGTACCTGGCCTTGTGGTAACTGTTGCTTCTGCTAAGCAGAACGCGCCAAGCTAAACCTCACTAAGCACACAAAGACTGCTGGCATATTGCATCACTTTGTATGAACACTATATGTTAAAAAAAACAGGATGTAAAGGTATAGTTCAAAGTTTTTTTAAAAACCCCTATTTTCAGAAAAGGCAAACACAGGTTTTTCAGACTAAAGTCAGACCCCCACTGCAGGAGGCTGTTCTCTCCCTGAGCATCCCATGGATGAGCCCTCACACTTCCAGAGAAGAGACCTAACACACATTCCCTGAGCTTCCCTCTAGAGGAATTTATTGCTCTCCACTGATTGCCTGGGCCTCCTGTCTTAGAGGCCCTTGAATTAGATATGGAAAGTCAGGCACTGTCTCCTCCCCTGCCTCCCCAAAATCATGCTCCTTTTTTTTTTTTTTTATAAAAAAGATTTAAAACTGCAGATTTGATTATAGTACTGATACGGTAACTAGTGTCTGAATTAACTTGTCTCATTAAAATCTTTAACTTAAGCAAAAAATAAACCAGGTTTCCAGCATATCATAAGAAATTATGCTCTTCTGGGTAGGTTGAACTCTCCTCTGTTTAAATACTTCAACCCCAAAATAGTTCACTTTATTAAAAAAAGTGGTGGGTCAGGTTGGCACTGTGACTGTAGCTATATACTTTCTCCTAAATTAATGGCTACCCATTCTCTCCAGTCCCATATTTTCAAAGTGCTGTTTCAATGATAGTGATATGACTTGAGGCAGGTAGTTAATAGATCTGGTGCGTTTGAAGAAGTTAATGAGAAGGAGTACATTACTTCTTTCACAGCAGCAGGCTCATAGCATCACTTGCTCTATAATCCCGTATTGTCTGGCACATGTGAGGCTGTGAGGCATGTAACTGCAAATCAATGCCAAGGGAGGATCAGTTTTGCCCAAATCTCAGTTCACCACTACCTTTAAGGACATGTTTCAAAAGCTTTTTGAATCTGGGTCTCAATTATAAATTAAATAGTGTTATGGGAGGTTGAAGGAGGGTTTGAAGATTTATTTACATAGCTTTTGCAGGTAAGATTATTCTGGCTCACTTCTCCTCAGTGCAGCTATATGCAATTTCCAGTCAATAAGCTGAGCAAAGAGCATCTGCTCACAACAAAGCAACCAGCAGCAGCCACAGAAACTGATAAAGAAGCAGAAACATGTCCTAGCAGGGACTGCCCTTTGCCGCAAAAGCCTTTGAGGCCAGGGTTATGGAGGGGAGACCACACACACACAAGGGAGGCAACGAGTTCCCTGTGGCCCCAGGGCTCCTGCTCCTCCCAGCAACACTGGCTTGGCAGCCAGCACCCCAGGGAAACCCGCACAAGGTGCAAGAGGTGGCAGCAACATTCCCTCTCAGAGGAGCCAGGCATGGATGGCAACACCAGGCTGTTCTCTGCAGCGTCGGTGGGAGACGTTACCTCCCTGGGGCCAACAGCCCTTCATAGCCCTTTCCCACCGTGCATGTGATGCCTTCCTTCAACTCAGCCTCCTTCTCTTGTCCCTTGTCAGTGACCACTTCTCCTTTCCTTAGTCTTGTATTCAGTTTCTCTCATTTAATCTACTTTTTATAGGACTCAGCAAGCCTAAATCTCCCACACCATTAAATGAAAAACAAAAAGACAACCTAACATGGGTCTTAGTTGGTTCCCACTCCCCCTCATCCTCCCCAGCTGTCTTGGAATGACCCCTCTATGAGAGTGAGACTTTTCTGTCTCACTGCTTTGGCACAGAAAGGACCCAGATATTTGTCAGCAGCATTATGCAAGTGAGCAAGATGTAACCCAAGAACGGAGTTTCCCAGTTGGGGTTGCCCATGAGCAAGACGCAACCCAAGAATGAGGTTACCCAGGCTCTGCACCACTGGGCAATAAAGCACACAAACCTGGGGTGAGACTGGTGTCTTCTTGTGCCAACAAAACATCGAGTGCTGACTCTTCCATCACACTTTCTCAGACACTTGTGCTTGCAGTTATGAGTCTTAATCAGCAGCGAGGATCCAGCCCAGTGCTTGGTTCCCAAGCAAAAGTCACAGCAAAGCTGGAAGAGGTAGGATCAGCCCCCTGGGAGTTTCAAAAACAGCGCCCTTCATTAACTTCTCAGTGTCTGTGGTTTCTAGAGGAGAAAAATCATCTCTTTCAACATCACGGTGAAAAAAAAAATAGTGAAATACATAGACTTTGAAGTGGTGGGGAAGCACCATTACCCATTCACAGACAGCAGTCTGGCATTCATTATGTGTGATAGGGAGGCTGCGTGCGGCAATGCGTGTAAGAACACATTTCGTACAGAGAGCAGGATAGGCACATGCTTCATGCTCACATGCCACACAAGCTACTTTTCACACAAGCTGGCTCTTACTGTCCCCTGCTCCAGGGAGCCATGGGGCTCGTCCCTCTTTGGCCTTTCTTCTTTCTGGGGCATCTCAATGCTGGCTGAAAGTTTATTGCACAAGGCTTGTGGATTGTTATCCAGCCTTGGCTTTCTCCTTTCAGCCTCTTAGAGCAAACTTTTGCTTCTGCTACCTTTCATCTCCTATGCACTTGAAAGGCCGAAGTCCTTGATCTAGCTATATTTTCTGTATCCCCAGTCCCTGACAGCATAATCAATTGCTCTGATTTTTACTAGGAACACTGGATTCACCATTGACATCCTATATCTTTTCACTGCTTCTACTACCGTTCCTTTGTTAAGCCACAGATTTATTATATATTCGGTAATGCAGTCAGGACTCCTTGAAATCCCAAGCTGGCCTCCAAAAGTTAAGAGCTGAGCCAGCTGTAACAAAAAAAAAAAAAAAAAATGGACCTATGTTTAGATTGCCTAAGAAATAACTGATTGATAATAGACTATTGGTTGAGCAGATGATGAACAGTAATAGTAAAAGTGAAGGGTTTAGCTTTATCATCGTATTTCCTTGTTAATCTCCCCTCAGGGACTGCATCAGCATTGATTCCACTGGATGCCGCAGTTAGCCTGCATGGCCTATTACCAAAGACACTCATGAGGATACAGCAAGTCAAAGAAATACCACAAAGATACTTCACAAAGAAATATCACAAAGAATGAGAAGACTATGATGTGGGCTTGACACCTAGGACTATTCTCTCCTTTTCTTGGCTCTGTAGCTGATTTGTTTCCCTGCTACAAGCCTGGCAGCAAACTCACCTTGCCGGCAGAGCCCTGAACAGCCATAATTCTAATTAGTGTGATATAGGGACCACTCAATTCACTTGAAAATTTCCAAATCAGAGGGTACACACTAGGGATAGGAGGGAATGTGTTACATCCAGTGGCATTAAGGACAGCAAAATCATCACTTTCCCACAGGGTTCCCTGCTGAAGCAGATCCAGGGAGGAGGATTAATGTGCTTCCTATCTTCACCAAAACTGCACCCATCCCAAACCCATTCATTCCTG
>NW_010138577.1:32748-65123 GCF_000699245.1 Pterocles gutturalis
TATCCTGTGCCAGCCCCCACCAAGCCTCCCCACCCACCTCTGCAGAGATCGGACAGGCTGCGACATCTCAGGGGGTTGTGGGGAAGCAATTACTAATGGATTTTGGATCCTGGATGAAAGAGCTTGACAAGCAACTGCTCCAGCTTTTCTGAGGGAAACACCAAGAAGCCAGATCCTAATCTCCCAATCCTGTCCTGACAGTGTGATCTTGTGTCAGTCACTGCCATCTGTATGTTCAGATTTCTCTGGCACCAAACAAAGCCTGATAGTGCTCATTGACATACAGAGTGTGGGGATGTCGTGTGAATTAATCAGCACTTGGGCAGCACTCTGAGAACAAAGCACCCTTATATGACTAAATATCTTAAAGCCAAAGTCACCTCTGTCCAGACAAGTTCAGGGATGGATTTGGTCCATCATTCACAAGTATTACTTTTCACTTAAATAATAGTGATTTCAGCCATTCCCATGTTCTGAACCTGTTGCAGACTGATTCCATGAAACAGGTATTAAAGTTGCTTTTGATCTTTTTCCATGAAAGCAGAAGATTAAATACACACATTTACCAGTTAGCAAGGACTATTCCAGCAGTGCTCCTATTCCAGAACTGCTCATGTTAATTATGGTATTATCTGTCTTACATGCTCTAATTGTGTCCCTATGGCATAATGGAGTGGGTGGGAGGAGAGGAGAACAATTTTGTAAGAAAAACCCCACAAGTATTTTTTTTTTCCCCCTGATTACGTAGAAAAATTCAGCAACTATACCTTCCCAGCTCCGTTGGCATTCAGGCAGAACCTGAGCTCCCCCTGCTGTTTGAAAAAAAAAAAAAAAAAAAAAAAAAAAAAAAAAGACAGATGGTTGAGCTAAATTAATCCTTAATATTAGTTTCTCTGGCCAAGGGCAGGCCCTGAGGATCCCGCTATTTGGTCTTTGGCTCAGGCTGCCACATGGAAAGAAACAAGTAGCCAGATTTCAGTTAAAGCCTGTTCTTGCAGTCCCACCTTTGAATACGGAAAGTATTACTTTCAGAAGGAAAGAACATAGCTGTACGTAAAAACTGCTATTTGATGTATGAGTCAGAAGAGGAGAACATTTACAAGAGCCCAAAAAGGTGTTGACCTTAAACCATCCTCTAATCTGTGGCCAGAAGTGGATCCAGCCCTTTTATAGTAGGCAATATTCCCAGCAACACTCCGAGGGCCAGAGCCAAGGCTGTGACGCTGGAATTACTACGTCTTTCATGCAAACAGCAAGTCTGCCCATGGAAAGATGCACTTTGTACATGTGAAAAACATTCTGAGCTGAGGTTGTTTGGAGAAAGCCCAGTGCCCCTGCCAGAACAGCTCTAAGTCTACAGGGCACAGCCCTACACTAGGGATATCAACAGTTTGGGGATGCTCACCTTGAAACCAGACTCTCCTCACTTCTGTCAAGTTCCATTATGAAAACACCTCTGGCACCTCAGTGTGTGGTATGAATTCCCCTTAGATTAACCAGTCATTGCCCTCAGTCTTTTAATTCATTCATCAAAGAAGCAGACACCTCTGAACTGCTCTCCAGGGGAGGCGAAATGAGATGCTCTGAATCACCCTCTGGAGGAGTCCCTCATGCTGCCCAGATAGGGAGAGTGTGGCACACCCTGAGCCAGCTGAGATGCACCAATGCCTTCAGCACCTGTCCTTGATCTCCTCACCTCATCTCGTTTGGTGTTTTTGAAAAACAATGTCTTTTACTGATGTTAACCCCAAAGAGGGCAGGGGGGGAAAAAAAAAAAAAAAAAAAAAAAAAGAGCATTCTTCTTATAAAGATTCTCAAATGTTAAAATATTTTCCTGTTTTTCTGGTTGTATGTCAGGTCTCATTAGGTTGTGTTAATGAACTTGTTCCAGGCAAGTTTTGGCATAGTTGTTTTTTGTGGTTTTGCGTAACACATGTGAAAGAGCAGGCTAAGTCTGGCTTGTTTTCAAGTTAGCTTAAAAATCAGAAGAGTTGGGTGGGAATATAAAGGAGAAACATCTTACAATTTGAAATTCAATACATGCTCTATAACAGTAAGAAAAAAATTTAAAGCACTGTTCTGCACTTGGGTTTGTTTCTCTATCACAGCACAGTGATACACGTCTCTTTTAAGAGGGATTTGGTATGGTTTTGTCTACATTTGGGTTCTATTTTAAAGAGTGTCAATCAGAAGCTACCTTATGTAAATCCTGCTGCGCTGTTGATGCAGAAGTACTTACACCAACACAGCCATCTTGGCAGAACCTCATCATTCCTAGAAAGTTTTAACAGATTAGATACATCTTTATGATATGGGCAGAAAGGTCGCACAGCACTTGTTTTCTTTGGAAGAATTCCCCAGCTGCCAAGCATACACGGTATGAAAGGAGCCGGGTACAAACAGAGACATCCAAATCGATGAGGGCTGCTGAAGCAAGAGCTTGGCGTCATCGGCATTCTTGAGATCTCACCCCAGCTACCCCGGCCACTGCATTCCTAGAATATCAGCACTAGTCTCTGAAGAAAATAAAGTTAGTAACACTGAGAGAGAAAAAAAAAAAAATAAAATAAAAAAGAAAATCCACCTCCAACTCCTAAACTTTGTCTACTGCAACAGAGATCAGAGATATTCTGCAAGAGAAACTGAAATCTGTAACAGCATCTGGATGATAACAGAGGGGATGAGGGATGAGTCAGCCACACATTGCTACTGCTTGCTTTGTTTATGTTTTCCATACCACTCTGACTCTCTATTATTCCTTTTTTTAATTTACAGCATCGGGGTTACAAAAACTAAGAGCTGTTACAAAAACAAAGTCAACGCCCCACTGAGTGCAGAGTTTAGCAAAACTATCTGTGCAGCTGAACTCTATTCTGCAGTCCTCATATTTAAATGAACTGTGAGAGCCCAAAACAACTGCAAGATCACAATATTCATGGGCAAGGTTTGCTAGATCTTCACGTGTTCCTAAGGAATCAGGGATCTTCATCCAACTATTATGTGCACCATCAGAAAACCAAATAATTTAGAGATGCAGAGGTTTCCACTTTAAGCAGTCAGATACACAATATGCACCGACCGTGTGGGACACCCTGCTAGCACCAAAATGCTAAATGAAAGCTTTATCACTCAAGAGCCATGTTTGACAAGCCTGTACTACTGTCACTGACAGCTAGCAGTCACTCAGATCCTAGAGAACTGTCTCCGCAAGAAAAGTTTCCGAGGAGTACTTCTTTGTCCCACCAGTTCAGGTGACAAGCCCCTGGTGGAATAGAAGGTTTCTCCCTATCACCCTGTTTCTCTCTGCTCTATAGCTTCCCCCATATATACCAATACCGTAGGTCTTTCCAGCTCCAACAAGTATTTCTCAAATCTATTTAGCAGTATCACTGTATTAACAGCTATCAAAATCCTTTGGTTTTACCATCAGGCAAAAAATCACCTTTTTGTCCCTATTCCTTCCTCCAGCATGGTGGCAAATAGCACCAAGCAGCTTTCCTTTACTACACCTTAATTCATAACTAATAGGCTCCTTTCACCATTTTTTCTACCCACCAACCTCAGCAGGCTTAACCAAGAGGTGCTTAACAAGACCTGAGCACCCTGGCCACACGGCAGCATTATCACACACCTTTAACAGACCATTAAATGCGGCTACACCACACGGCATATTGGCAGCACACAGAACACCAGGGGAAGCCTACAGCATCCTTCAACACAAAGTTGTTTATCCTGCCCCAGAGCAACACCACTGTCCTTTCCTTACACCCTCTGGGCAGTCCCATCCAGGTTTCCTAAAAACTGGCAGTGTAAACACAGCTTGTGGGCTTGGGCTCTCCTGAAGCCTCATTATTGCAGTTCAATTGTTGCTGGCTTTTTTTCCTCCAAGTTTCCAAATTACCTCCAGCCTCTATTTTGTTATAAGCTAATTAGTCTTTAATAAGTCAGGAAAGGAGGCAGATTAGGATAATTAGGCCCTATGATTGATTACTGGGGCTGTTGTGGAATACTCCAGGTGAAAGGCAATGAAGGAGAGAGTGGGCATTTACGGAAGGCAGAGTTAGGAAAACAGACACCCAAACTAGCCCTGGCAAATATTAGTCTTGAGCTAAACTCAGTCAATTTATGGTAAAGAAAAAAAACAACCCTCTAGTGCAGATGCATCCTTCTATTTCTTTTGCAAAAGAAAAACCAAAGGTTTAAACATCCAGGGTGTGGACTCTCAGCATTTCAGCAAACATGGTTGTCTCTCCCCCCTGTCGAGACAGCAGCCCGTGGGGAACAGTGATGGCAACACTCTGTCCTCTGCATCAGCCTGTTGCACAGGCAGCACAGGAATGAGGAAAAGCCCAAGCACTCTTCAGCTTTCCCTGCCTTGAGAGCTTCCAACAAGGCTTTGAGTCAGCCAGAAATACCTGCCCCTGTGGCCCATCACACCAAGTTGTTGCAACCACCCAGCCAGAAGGTATTTAGGCAAACACCTCAGAACAGAGCCAGCTCTGTGCTCGTGTACAGGCAAGCCATGAGTCATGGCCTCTGAATCTAGGTGTGCGATTTTATTTCCCACATTGTAATGAAAGGGTAGTAATGCTCAGTTAGTTGGCTCATCACATCAGCATAGCAAAAAGCTTTATTTAATAACCTAATCCAGCTCTGAAATACATCCCGATTTAAACCAGTTGAAAATAAAAAGTTCTCCAAGTGGTTACAGATGAGTCAGTTTATCATGTAGCTTTAAGTGAATTTTGATAAAACGTTCAAAGAAAATTACTGTCCCTGTGTGAGGCAACACTGAGTAATATGGAAAGTTTTCAACAGACAGCCACATTTTAAGAAACACCCAAAGTAACTAGATAAAACCAAATAATTTCTTCCATCCTTTCTTCTTCCTGTGCATCCTCAATGCAGCTGAAGACTTTTAGAAACCTGTAAAAGTTAATTGTATCTGGGCAAAATATGATTATCGTACATCAGAGCTCTGCTTTATCAAACCCTTGGGTGAGCCTGGATGGCAAAATTAAAAACAGGGGGAATTACAACTCTGTCTGCTGGGACAAAAAGGAAGTTTTGTTCCAAAATTAGAGAGTTCCATTTGGCAACATTAGAATTACAGTTATTTAAATATGCCAAGTTATCGTCCCTCGACAAGCACATTAGAGAGAAAATCTTATAGGATGCCAGCCCTATAAATACACAGATTTGTTAGGAAGAAGGTAAGCACTGACAAAAAAGAGCCTCTTATCCAAGGGCTTTCACTGAAAAGCAGAGCAGCGGGGTGTGGCTGTTTGATAAGATGATCTCAGGTCCCAGGATCCAATCACTCAACTTACACAATGCATCAATCTACAGGACAAAGGTTTGCAATGAAATATAGCTGCAACAGCCTACTCCTAGAAAACAGCTCTTAAGTAAAGGTCTCTGGGGTCACAGCGCTCAGCTAGGGCACAGGAAAGCTGCTGCCTATCCCTCGCCAACCTGCACGGTTTTGGGCACATCACCAACTACTACTTTTTTTCTGGGTCCAGCACCCACATTAGAAACAATTGTAAGCTCAGTTCAAAGCTGTGAACATGAACATCCCTGCCCAGCTGCCATATGAGCATCTCAGGTCATGACCCAACACCTTCTGACAAAACGCCGTGTTTTTGTGAGGTTGAGCAATTTCAGGCCTTGTTCAAGCCTAAACCCAGGATCCAGGTGTTCAGTCTCAGCTCATTCACAGACGGGATCAGGCCCCTCAGGGAAAGCTACAGCACCTGATGCTGTTCTTCCAAAGCAACAGTCTAATGATTAACACCTTCAGAGGATCAGTGGGAAGCTGGAAGCTGAATTATTTCTTCTGCTGGCAGAAATGAAAAGTCCTGTTTCTCACCTGCAAGGTTACACATTGAAACACAAATGCCTTCTTTGAAAGAGAAGTATAAATGCAGTTCTAGTCCAATAGTTTGGGAGTTTGGCCGTGAGGGACAGGCTGGGTTTCAGTCTGGGGTCAAGCTCTGCACAAAATTGCTGGTTTATGCCCTTTCTGATCCAGCAAGCATAGTGTTATTTTCTGCACGATGGCAACACTGTAAAAGAAAAAAAAAAAAAAAAGGTGCCATGCCTATACAGCAGCCTATATTGCCATATTTGGGGCATTTTTTTACTGAAATCTTATTAGCAGATTTTAAAGACCTGAGGCTCACAGGAGAAGAGCTGCTCCATAGCTGCTGAACTGGTACAGGGGGGTAGGCTCTTCTAAGCCCTTTGCTGAGCAGAAAAATGAGAATCCCACTCAAAATTTAGAAGGGATGTGCACTTTCCATCCTTGCTCTTTCCTGTCCCTGCCACACCCCTCATTTTGGGGCAAGGATTTCTAAGTAGGCACGGAGCTATAGGGTGGTGCTTAAATTAAGGTTTCTGGGGCTGGGATTTACCACCCACCCCTGTTCTCAGCCACTGTGACTAATGAGCCGTAGGCAGCTGCATGCTGAATACATTGAATCTGGGCAATTCCCTGCTTAAAGCACCAACCTCTGGGGTCATCAACTATTCTTTGCCTCAGTTCTCATCTAGAGGGATAGCAGAGCCATGTAGACTTTATAAGATGGAAGTGTCCCCAGGGAGAAGAGACTATGGGGTCCCTTAGTAAGTCCCCTTTTTACAACCCTTCTTATACACTGGAAACAGCAAGGGCTGTGGATTCTACTCTAGTGTGTCCTGTCACTTGACTTTTAGGTAAGCCATTTGCTGGGTCTCTTGTTTTACTCCTTCTCTCACGAGGACTTACGGAGTGGTGGGACTGGCTTGTGGCACTCTCGGGCTGTTTCTGCAATGCCTGTTACAAAAGGGCCCATGTTTCTCTGCAGGCTGCTGCGATGCAAGCGGCGAGCTGCAGTAATTAATACCAGGCAGATATGAAGAGGAAAAGGTTGGTTTTAGCTGTGAAGAAGCAGGTTTGGCTGAGGTTCTGCTAAGTCAGTTCCCACACTTGAGCTGAAAAGCAAATGCAAATGTTTCATAGTGCCCTGAGCAAATTTCACTAGGTTCAAGCAGGGCCAGCAGGATGGCTGCTCCAGGGAGCCTTCCTCCTCAGCTCCTTCTCGGTCTCTTCTCTGCTGTCTCCTTTTGCTCTGGTGCCAGGGAGAGAGGTACCAAGACCTTCCTTCCTGGTGGCCTGATGAAAATATCTCCCTCCACATGAGCCATAGAGAGGCAAGCGAAATTGTGGACAAAGGCTTGAGCTATTTTCCTTGTGTGCAGGGATGTTTGTAATTATTAATCTCACAACAGCAGAGGTAAATACGATAACTGTATGACTCAGGCTGTGCCTCAAAGGTCGTTCTCGGTTCCTATCCCAAGCCAAAGGGGAAGAAGGAAAAAAGCCTGTTAAATTCATGTTCTCATTTCTCTCTGAGGTGAGTCACCCTACCAGTTAAACGCTATAAAATGACAAACATTGGTAAATAAGATAATATTAATGATACTGATGACTCAACTGAAACACACATCAGTCACAGCTCAGCAGCCTGAAAGAAGCCTATGAGAAGAAAAAACCTGCTCAAATCAAAGACGAGATGATGATTGCAAATCTGCTATTAATAAATATTTTTCTATGACAAAGCGTTCCATGAAGTGTTTATATTTCATTATGCACAACACAAACCAAGCGACTGGAAACATTACTCATAGCAATTGTGGAAAAAAACTGTGAGAACTCTTTTTCATTTCTGCTAGGGCAATGTAATTGCCTCTTTTAAAAAGCAACAAACTCACCTTCATATAAAACCCTTTCGTCCTCTGCCCTGAAGATTAGGCTGCATTCCCAGATTTGCACCTTTTTTCTGATGCTAAATCTGAGACATAGCCCGAGTGACTGGTGAGCAGATAGTCAGTCCCCAGCTCCCTAATTCGGCAAGAGACTCCACCACATGTCTGGTTTGAAGGTATATTCCCAAGGCATGGACACAAGCCTGCAGCTGCTGGAGTCTGACAGAATGGCTTTTCAGCTCTTGGAGGAAGGACTGGGGGCTTTCAGCACTCAGAAGTCCCAGGTTTCAGGGAAAAGCAGCCATCATGAGCTTTCATTGCATTGCTCTTACAATTACAGATATTCTCCAAGGAAAGAGCATGAGGAACAGTGACATGACACAACAGCAATGTTTTTATCGCCAGAATATTCTAAGGACACGCTCACATATATGCCTGTGACATCCCCTCTCTAAGTAATGGACTGGATAGACCTTGTGCTTCCTACACGTTCTCTTCCTACTGTATTTTCATTTTTCCTAGATTAATGACTCTCATAAATCTGAGAGTATTTTTGTCCCTCAGTAGTGTCTGCATCTTTCTGGGAGAACCCAAATTAAAAACATTGAGCCAAAATGAAGCCTAGATATTACAGGAACTGGTGTGTGGGCTTTCACATGGGAGGTAGTCCTTTGCTCCTGCAACAACCTCTCCTTGTGATAAAGTCTGGAGATATAAATCCTGCCTTCCAATATGTGGCTTCCATTGAAGTCACCAGCAGGTGTTTGCAGACAGAGGGTAGAATTTGCACATAGGGAAGGATCATTTGCAGTTTGCTTTTCAGAGCAGTTAAGCCTGATCTGTTGGAGATACGTATGAGTCATCTCACACTCACTCACTTTCCTCCCCATGTGAACAGTGAGAAAACTTCAATCTGGTAACCACATATCTTTTCTGCAGCATCTTTATGTCTTCTTCCCCAAACACTTCACAGTCAACTTAGAGAGGGAGAAAATTTGCACCAAAATACTGAACAATTTTAGGCCTCATCTTGCAGAACAGAACTGATGGACTTCCCTTCCTGATCACATACACCAGAGTGTTTTCATTTATCAGGACATAAATGTCAAGAAAGTTTAATGTCTTTGGGTGTAAATCAGAAATATCTCAGAGGAAGGCACTAGAGAATTTTTTGTCATTACTGGCGGTACGTACCGTATATCACATAAACCACAAACTTCAAGGCAAAACTCTGTTCTTATCTACATGGTATAAATCCAGAGGAACTCAGCCCAACACACCCGAGTCTCTCCAGTACTAAATTTGTCCACCTGTATCTGTGATTTAGTAGCCACAACACAAATGTCACAGTGCTGAAAAGGCACTGAGGACAGCAAGCAGCACTGCAGTTAACCTTGAGGCTGGGCATCTGCATCGGGCTCCTGGCTCCGTCGGTGTCTGTTCTCTAATTTCCTCTACCCCAGATCAGCTCTAGGTTATTGCTTTCCTCCCAAATTCTGTCATTTATCGGTTCTTCATTACAAGGACAGCCCCTTAGTAGGTGTTAAAAATCTCTGATGAGGTTGAAAAATGTACTGTGTACATGCTTTTATATAATAAATGCAAGTTAAACCCTGCATGGCATAACTGTGGCATCAAAAAATGTCAGTCTCCTTGCTTTGCTTGGCATTAATCAGCCTACTCTACAGGGTTTTTAAGCAGGAGGACTTTCAGGAGATAAGTGTTACTGGCTATGTGACCTTGCTATAAAACTTTCCTTTGGAATTTCTGAATGCTTCCTCAGGCAATCGAAATAATTTCAATAGCTCTGTGTCCCGTCCCCCCTCAAGTTCATATGGAAACAATTAGTTTCTGAGAAAGCATCGACACAGCTGAGCTTACAGTCCAAACAGATGAGGAAATAGCTCCTGCAGCTGCTGTGAATTTTATGTAAAACTATCAGCTAGCACAATCCCAAATACAGCTTTTCCCCCTTAAAAATAGTTTCTCCAGCTTGAGCTTTTGGACCAAGCATTTTGCCATTGTTTCTTTAATCTGCTTTGTTTAAATAATTCTTAACAAAAAGTCTGGGTTTCTGAATGCTCTGGATTTCATAGCTAATCATTAACGGATACTTACCAGAGTTACAGACAATAACCACAGCACAGGAAGATGATTAAAATGCTTGTCCCAGTTGAAACATTATTATAATGTTGGGGGGAGGGGGGGAGGTGAATCCGTTTTTCTTTGGGACCGCATAAGAATTTGCAACTTGAAGAACTGAACACAGATAAACTAACTCAGGTGGTTTATTATACTGGGCTGGCACAAATGTTACAAGGGACAAAGGCAGTCACTGGGCAAGTCCATACTGTGAAACAAGTACATTCAGGCAAGGAGCTGCTGCTTTGGCTGCTGCCTGGCCTCAGCCCCTGGTCTCTGTCTCACCTGTAGTGTTCTGCCTCTAAGGAAGCCTTGGCATCTCAGTTATCCTCACTGAAGAGGAAGAGATCACCTTGCTTGCAATGGCCTATCAGGGGTAATGGTTTTAAGCTGAAAGAGGGTAGATTTAGATTAGACATTAGGAAGAAATTTTTTCCTGTGAGGGTGGAAACTGGAACAGGTTGCCCAGAGAAGCTGTGGATGCCCCATCCCTGGAGGTGTTCAAGGCCAGGCTGGATGAGGCTTTGAGCAACCTGGGCTAGTGGGAGGTGTCCCTGCCCATGGCAGGGGGGCTGCAAGTACATGATCTTTAAGGTCCCTTCCAACCCAAACCATTTTATGATTTTATGATTCTATAACTCCTTGTAATCTCAATTACTATATTTAAAATGCTTTCTCTGAGGCTGGAAACAAGCCTGGCAAAGGGATGCAAGGGAGAAGATGGCGTCATACCTAAGGGTCATCCACCAGCCTCTTAAACAAGGCCAATTTCTCACTGGCAAATACTCAGCACTCCCTATCCCACAGTGGTTTTGTTTTCAGGAAGAGATGTAGGGAACCACTTATCATCTTGAGAAGGGAATCTGGGGCATTACCAAGAGAATAGAGCTGCCCTGAGGCATGTTGTAATTTTGCCTGGGCAGCTCTTCTCCTTGGAAGAAGCAGTGTGGACATCTCGGGGCTGCTTATGTAATTTGTTAAGCAAACTTGGCTGCATACCGGAGCTGGTCAGGACATTTTCCACAAAGTGAGATTTCAAAACTGAAGTGTTCTCTTCAAGGCATCAGGTTTTGAGAAAGTTTTTTTGCAAGAGTCACGTAATTTACATCCTGGTGGTTAGGACAGAAGCCAGGAGATGAAAGAGCCAGGTGAAACTCTTTTCCTTGCACAGTTGAGAAAGAGGTGCTATGAAATCTTTCGACCAGGAAGATGGATGAGGCTTGAACAAGAGACTCTTACACTCCAGGCACACAGTGCCTTAAAGATAGGGAACAAAAAAAACAGTCTGAAACTTGAAAATTACTGCAAAACAAAGTAGTCATCTTCTAAGTCAGTTCTCCTGCATATGCAGCAGGCCTGAGTAAAGTGGTTTCATGCAGGGAACAGTAATTGAAAACAGTCACTGAAGTGGTAAACAAAAGCAGAACACTAAATATTACTGTGCAGTAAGTGACCATGTAGGTTTTCCTTCAATATTAAGGATTTAAACCCTACAGTGTATTTGCAATAACCCATTCATTTTTTTTTAAACATTTTTTTCCAGATAGCTCAAAACTCTGTTCCCTCCTGGCAATGAGAACAATAGTTTTCTATTGGAAGCTAAGGCTAATTCGTTCTAGGGAAAAAAAATCTGCAAAGTTCAACCAAAAGTGGCTCTCAGGCAAATGGGTTTTGCAGCAAGAATAGTGGGTCAGAACCCTGATTTTTACTTCTCGTCTGGAAAAGAGCACCTCCAACAACACAGAGCCCCATAGCAACATGCTCGGGCATTGACTCTGCACTGAGTCAGAGGGAAGAATGCCATTTAGTGACTCACCAGCACCACTTATGCTGCATTGTATAGTGCTAAA
Source organism: Pterocles gutturalis (assembly GCF_000699245.1). Lineage (NCBI taxonomy): Eukaryota > Metazoa > Chordata > Aves > Pterocliformes > Pteroclidae > Pterocles > Pterocles gutturalis. Next base: position 44,490 of record NW_010138577.1, read on the forward strand.
TAATCTAATCTGTCTATCTACTCGAGAGCCTTTCAAGAGTGCTAGTATGCAATGTAAAGAGTTTTCATTGGCATATATGAAAGGCATTAAGGACTGGATCGCACTCAATGGAAAGCTGCCATCATTTCCACTGGGAGCTGGACCAGAGCTTATACATGCAATGCATAGTGTTTGGGAAAGCTCTTAGGGGAGAAAAAAAAAAAAAAAAAAAAAAAAAAAAAAAAAAAAAAAAAAGAGGCTTTTAAAATCAAAAGGCAATAGCTATCAAAGACAGTGGTTTCTGAGCAAAGTTCTGTTCTCAGGTATTCTGCATTATCTGTGCATGCAGATCTCCCTTTGATGTCGATGAGAAACCTGCTCATCAGAGGAGCACCACACTGACAGCGAAATCTCCTTCTACGGAGGAGGGGGAGAAGGACAGTTCATCCTGCAGCTGCCCGGACAGTCCCTGAGTTTCCTGGCACTTTCCTGTAGGTGGCACTGCTAAATTTTTTAACAAAAGTGAATTTTCTGACTAAATTCTCAGTCATTTAGTAATCTTACCTGAAAGTAAAAGCTAAACCACGCAAGTCATTTCCCTGTCACAGCAGCACGCCTCGCACAGACACAAAGGAGTCTCTGCCTGATCCTGCATCCAGTGAAAGTCTAGGGGAAAAAGAAATGTAAGGTCAAGACTTGTATTTGTGTCAGCAGCTGAATACTTTCCTGCTAGGAATTCAGTCCAGATGGAGCATTCTGGATCAGGATTACAGTTTTAGGATCTCTCTACCTTCTCAGTTACACAGTGATATGTGTCAGAGACACTTCTTGCCTCCAGTATAAAACACGTGAACTTCCTGTAGTTCATGGCCTGGGTTAAATAGCCATGCTGACGGCTGTTGGCTTCTGCTAGCAATTTTAGTGCCTCACAAGCAGTGCTGTGGGAGTACCACAGGTTCCAAGATGGTCCTTTCCCAGCAGAAGAACCACTTCTCCTTTTCCACCCCTACTGACAAACCCTGATATTTGCAGCAAACTAAACCAGTCAATCATGGATGGAAAAATCAAAGTGGCAGTGGAAGAAAAAAAAAAAAAAAAAAAAGGCCATCTGCAGGGCAGAGGATAAATCCCTCTGGGATCTGTCCACCCTGCATCAGCCCTGGGCATCCCATCTCAAACCTCGGCACAACAGAACCACAGTGCACCAGCTCACAGCATACAGTCAATGAGGATACAAGCATCACCCTTCAAAACAACTCACCATGCAAATGCCCAACTCAAGTTCTCAGTGCACTGCTTAGCAATGGGCTGACACTAGAAGGACAATTCCATGCAAATTCAAGCACATATTAACATGTCAGCAATATATGCTGGTTTTCCTGCTAACCCTATCTACATAATATCTGGTATGTAACCTGTGCTGTGAAGGTCAATACTTTTCTATTCAAATAGTGTAGGCAAATTCATAAGCTTTCAGAGTCCTGAAGAAGCCTTTGTTTCAAGAGCATCATGTGGCAGAAGTCCCACATGTCAGCTATTATGTTATGAAAACATCCTCCTCTTGCAGCAGTTACAGATCTATCACCCTCAGTTTCATTGGTTCCTTTTGTCATCAGATATAAGGAACAGTAACTAGCAGGGACAAATAAGCTTTTGGAACATCCTTGTTTCGGTCCAGGTTATCAGTCCAGAAAAGCTTCAGGTTTTCCCCCAGATATGCTGCTTTCCTTACTATGGGAAAGGAAGTCAGGCAGGACTCTGAGTGTGCCATAAATGAATCTTCTCTGGTGGCTACATTCAAAGAAATGCGGATAAGCCAGAGAGAAGCTTGTATCATGCCTGCCTTCTTTGTGCATCTTCTTTTGTTAATGGAGGATCTCTCAAGCCAGCTTCTTCTGCCAGCACTGAAAGGAGAGAGAGAAAAAAAAAAATCCCTCTCTTCCTCTATCACAACTGCATTCATTTGACAGGCACTCAACCCAAGGACACTGCTTGCCTTCCAAGGTGAAAGCTCTCAAAAAATTGATGCTGATGTATCTTGTAAACTCTCAGTTTTTACTATCATCGTGGGATTCAAGTATCTGGAGAAGAGATTTGACTTACGAGAGATGGCAGCATTAGCAGCTCAAAAGTTCATTCATCCTCAGGAGCATATGTATCAGCTGAAATGAGTTTCAAAGGACCGTTCACTTGAACTGATTTACAGGTACACCAGCAGACACAGAGACACTTCATTCAATGACATAATTTTAATAGGCCAGGAGCATTTTTACTACTGCAGCCAAGATTAGGATATTTTTATTTTGTTTGCATCAAGGGAAGATTTGCTTTGCATGCATTTAGCCTCAGGAACAGAGTTTCCTGACAGTATTGCCAAGAGCACATCGGTTTTGCAACAGAGGGAACACTGGGAGAATGATGTGCTTCACTGGTCTTGACTGGAGTTCATAAACGCTTTTGCAACCATCACACAGAGGACCTGAGCCAAATGACCTAGCGCAGGTGTGCTGGTGGCCGTGGGAGCCCAGGCTGCCCTTCTCTGTCCCGAGGCAGGAGGCAGCTGTGCTGGGCTGCCCATCCCTGCCAGCACAGGGGCAGAATGGCCCTGCTCCACCTCCAAGAAGACAAAGGTACCTGCAAGGCTGCGTGCACTACCACCACAGAGGACACTTTGGAAGAGGCTCTGGAGAAGGTGCAAAAGTGCTTTATTTGGGTATAGCATCTTTTTCTGCAGCCCCAGCTATCACAAACCACAAGCAGACCATGGAAGTGCTGCCCGGGCGGCTGACAGTGCGGTGCATCAGCAAATCCCCCTCCTAAAGCTGCAGTATGAGCGATGCCCGTACAGAACAAGGCTGACAGTGACATGATGGGAGAGAGTTTGTTGAGGGAAAGGGTAAATTGCATAGTATTTCCAACCCCCTCAGCAAAGCCAGCACTTGATGGGGAAAAATGAGGTGGCATAGTTTTATTTTTCATATGTGACCTTTTTTCCCTCCGTTAGAAAGGGGAACTTTTCAGCCCCAGCATTTTCACCTCCAAACTGAGTCTATGGAACAAACTCTCAGCTGCTGACTCAGACAAACGCCCAGTGCTTTCAGTGGGAGTTTTGCCCAAGCTATGACTGCAGGATTTGGTCACCACTCCATACAAAGTCATTTTAACTCACAAGATGCCTTCTTCTCTGTTCATGGAAGAGGTTGCCAAAACCCATGTTATTCTGATGCTTTCTCAGAGTTCTTCCTTTAAGTCTATCCAATCTTCTCTCTATACCAAGGGTGGTGGGAGGAAAAAAAAGAGAGAGCTGAATTTCTGAGCTAGATCCTCATGTAAATTTCTCAAAGTTAGAGGAGAAGGGGGCTTAAGTCTAGGAAACTCTAAGCATCACTAGGTAGGGACCATTTTTGTGGACCTTTTCTGTAATGTTAAGCATTTTGCTAGAGTTTAACTAATAGTAATCATGTATCAAACCATTGGCCTTGTGAAGGATCCCATACTATACTGTCACGTTAAACTCATGTTAAGCAAAATGCATTCATGCCATAAATATTCTAAGAGCAGACAGACGCATAGTCAAACTTGCTTGCAGATGCACTGGTTTCAGCCTGACCCAGTTGATCACAGAAATGCTTCTCCCTGGAGCAGGGCGGGGGGCTGAAGATGAAAGAATAATTTTTAGTCCAGATTGCCTCAGATGTTTCAGTGCAGGGATCGTTGTACAGCAAGACATAGTCAAGTACTTGGATGGCAGACAGCCACAGCCCTCATCAGTAGTACTGAGGTGAAAATTATCGTGCTATAATTCAAGCCCTGTCATGCCTCATTGCTTAATTATACAGTTCTGATTACAACGGAATCATTTTTCTATAGTATGTCCCAAGCTGACATCACTTTGATTAACAACTCATTTATCTGATTACATAGTAACTCAATAACATTTTGAATTGGAAGGAAACCAGGAAGCCCTTTCATGCCCATTCAGCTTCCTAGCTAGTGCGTGTATAAGCACCCTGTAATTTCATCTTCTTTATTTATAGCATGAACAATGCTTTAATGACCTGGAGAATGGAACAAGCAGCAAGGTACAGAGATTTGAAGATAATAAAAAACCTAAGAGCTGTGAGAGAAAGAGATAGACCCTACAGGGACTTGTAGCAGTCCTGCAGCCAGTGCCATCTTCAAGCTCATGTTCCTAATCATTTATTTCAGAAGGTCTCAGAGGCCTCAGCTGTGTCGTAGCCCTATTATGTTCGACTCTGAGAAGGCCTCTAATTGAGGAGAGTCTGTTTCAAAGAACTCGCAGTCTTAGGCTTTGATTCAGCAAAGAACTGAGGCATTAAGTCTCTGACTTTAGGCTTCATTATCATACCTCCTCTTGCAACACTGACTCTTTCTTTTATGACTCCCAATGTTTCCCACAATATGGTGTAGTTCACATCTTCAAAGTGCTATAAAATATAAGTAAATTAAGCCTTAAAACTACCCCAGTTGTTTCAGAGGCAGAAACTGAGTCAGAGAAATATAAAGGGACTTACCAGAGGCCCTGTGCTAAATCATTGGTAGTAGGTCAAACAGAGAAATGTTAGTTTCTAAATCTCTGTTAGCCCACCACACCTTGTTATTTGTTCTTGATTCACGCATGTGCTTTGGGTAACTTCCTACATATGCTGTGGGAATAGGAAGAGAAGACGACCGCTGTTAATGACCATATGACCCTACCCATGATGGGATCCAAAAGAGGGAACTATGAGACATAGCAACTGCATTTCCGCAGAAAGCCTACCCATCAGAAAGGGCTCATTAATCGAGATCAGTATTGCACAAAAGTGCACTCATTCCATCAAAATCCCCACTGAGAGTCAAGGTGGCTGGCATAGCCATCGCTTGGTTCATTACTGCTACTCAACTTGAGCAGCACTCCAGGGAGGAGGCATGCCCACGGCAGCGGCTGGCATTTTCCTGCAACTCTTCAGGCTTTCTGTTGCCCCATTTCTCCAGCAACCCCCTACTGAAACCAAGGCACTGGCACCAGGAATGTTTAAAAAAATGAGAAATCACATTCTCCAAAACTGTTTTTTAAATGAGCTCTGTGACAACTTTTTTTAAATGGCAAAGCTGATTTTTCATTCCAGATTGGTTAGAACTGTTTTGATAACAAAAATCACGCTTTTTTAAACTCCCCTCAACAGTTTTAGCTGATTAAAATAGCACTCCAGCTTGTAACATCCGCAGGAAATGGATATGTCTGTCACAAATGTAAGGTGATGTTAACAGCTGCCTCATATATTGTTCATTGTCAGCTCATGATTATTACTTTTCTGACCCCTCAAATAACAGCTCTGTTGAATTTCCAAGGCATTTCCAAAGCCAGCATGTGGTGTGCACATTCTTGTCTACTCTGCATATAAGCGGGGTGGAGGTATTTCATTAGTTAATATCTGCAGATTGCTCTGAGTTTCCAAGATATAGCTGTATTTACTAAACCTCCAGTCAAGCCTCTCATCCCATCACGTGCTGCTCAAATGCATGTGAAACCTATGTGACAGATCCAATGCAGCAGGTGTGGCTATCATGTCAAAAATTATCTTGGGAGTTCTCCAGTTGTTTCCTGGTCCAATGTCTGTTTATTGACCTCCCTGCAGTTAATCTGTGAATACTTCCCATTTCTCTTCTTGACTGCACAGGCATGGTATGCAGCCTTCTGCAAGAGAATGATAATGTCCATCATGTGGATACTCTGCTTGTCTGGAAATGTTTTCCTAAATGCCAGTGGAAATTAAATGCTGTGTATATACATCTGTGGCAGACTGCAGCTGAACTGAACACAAAATGGCAGCTCCATGAAGCCTACAGCAGCCTCTAATAAGTTTAGAGGGGCAGAAGAAAGAAAATAATTGGCGTTTTACCATCAGCACTTTCAGAGTGCATGATGAAACACAAAAAACAGGACGTGATTAATTTTATTAACAAGCAGCAGGAAGAATACAAAAGAACAATTTCTAACACATTGCAAAGACACATCCTCACCATACAGCCCATCGCAGTAACACTTACTTGGCCATCTCCACCACACAAAGCCGTCTGACTTCAGGTTTTATCCACAGCCCAGCACTGGTTGTTTGAAAGGCTGGCGAATGTCTCAGGGCAAGACTGATACACCTCTGACCAACTCTGGGCAGATTGGGAGTGTGGAGTGAGAATCATCATTATAGATTTCTGGGTCCACAGGTCATGGGACAAACCCAAATCAGCCACTCATGAACACCCTCTTCCTCCCCAAATTTGAGCAAATTTGCAGTATCCTGAAGGGCTGAAGCCACTGCATTTGCTCTAGACATGCTCTGCTTTCTAATGGGGAATAAAATACAAATTGCGGCAAAAACATGATTGTGAAAACTGATTGCAGGACCTGTCCTGATTCACTTCTAGCCCAAGGCATCAATGCTAGGGGAAGACAGCTATAAACAAACTGCATGTAATTATTGCATTATTACACTACATGCCTACTGCGTGGGTGGGAATTCTTCTCTTCTATCCCTAGCATGCTTCCCTGCACAGCTTCCTCCACCCCCCGTCATCTGTTCAATTAAGTAACACAACCAAAGGACATTACCTCAATGTATTAACAGGGGATACCAAAGCAATAGCAGGCAATGTTTGAGGAACTTTTAGACAGGTGTGTATTCATCTGATTAAAAATAATAGTAATAATAATAATAACAACACTCCCACTACCTCTGGGTTCTTTACTGCTTTTCTTTGCCTTTCCAGCTTTACCAGGTGTAAGTGATTTGCATTTTATTATTATTTTTTAAAGAGTAATAATTAGTGAGGGTGTGAACACAGAAGTACACTGCATCTGGCTACAACCTTTGCCAAACTTTGACTCTTCCTTGCATTCCAGGGTTAGGATCAGGGAATTAAGGACTCTTGTAATGTGGTGCTGTGGAATTATGTATTTCTCAACCAAGGCCTAATTCTTTACTCATTCATATGGATGTAAATCAGGAGTAACTGCATCAAATCGGCTGAATGTTACAGAGTTAGGATTGCAAGGACCAGAAGTTTTTTGCTTTCTTTTTCAAAAAAAAAAAAAAAAAAAAAAAAAAGGAAATAGAATGAGAGCTTTCTTGTGGACAGTTTGCATTTGCATATTTGTTCCCACAAGTGTAGAGTTTTGTTTGTGTGGTAAAGGAAGAGGTGTACTAATTGACCAAGAAGCTATGTATGAAATGGTGACCAGCAACCTCCCTGGAATATGCTAGTGTTTCCATCAGCTGAAGGACTTGGGTAGCCAAACAGGAGTTTGATAGGACTTACTCTTTCAGTCGAAAAAAGAGCTGGACTAACTCTGCAGGGAAAATGTTTCCAGCGCCTCCATGACCCCAGCATTAGTGGGCCAGGCTAGACCAGATATCGCAGTTGTGTCCCTCAAGAGTACCACTACTGGTTACTGTAAATCTTAATTAGTGAATAGTCCTAAATGGTACCTAGATCAGCAGTGCTCCCGTATGTTTTGTTGCAGAGGTTGTGCCTTTCTTCCTCCATTTTGGCTGTCATCATACCTACTGGGCTGGCTACTTCACACCACAGGGACAGCCTACACTGTATGTGCCAACTTCTGTTGTATGTCAGCAGTTTGACATTTCTTCTACACATTTTTATGCATTAGAGACCCTGTCCAGTTTCCAAGCTCTTGAATTCACACTCAGCTTCCAGCTACTAGAGGACCATAAGCTGAGGTTATCCTATAATAGCAGGGACATGAGGCAACACCTTGGCTGGAACATCACTCCACTTTTCAGAACTCTTCACCAGTAGGGTGGGTGGGTCATTAACTTCTTCAAAGATTGTTCCCTTCCTATTTCACCCTGCATTTTCTTAATGCCCCTTTATGGAGTATAGGTTCATTTCTTCAGCTCCAGCTCACTCCATACGGACTGTTCAGCCTGTCATCATCCTGGATGAGGTGCTACCATTTAAAGCTGTGCATTGCAGAGATAGAATATCGTGCTGTCACAAGTAAATGACAGTCCATCCTTCCTGCACTGCTACAAAGGATTGTGCAAAGCAGAGGGCAATGGAAAGACAATTGCCTGTTCCCTTGAAGGACAACAGTACACAGTATATTTCTATACACACAAGCCAGCTTTCTTGCCCAAAAAGGAAGAAAACAAGCCTCATACATTTTCCTGATCCCTCAAAATCTTTGTAGCCAGGTTTTGCCCATAAACATACATTACAGTTCTGAAGTAAACAAAAAGTTCAGCATACTTCTTATTTATCCAGTCCAGTATATTTCTGTTTTGTGAAAAGAAATAGATCCCAATCCAGAGGAGACAGTTGTCCTGCCATGGGCAGAACTACTTTTCTCCACTAAAAGAGTATCATTATAATTAGCCAGTGAGGCTTTGAAATATAGTTTTAGCCTTTAGCTAATGTTCTAGAAAAAAATAATTCTACAGCCTTTTAAGCTTTAGTGAAGAGAATTATTTATGTTCAGTCTATGACACTGATTTTTTTTCCTTCAGTTTGCTGATACCAAATGAGACTTGTATTTCGTATTTGCAAGGTGAACTTAAATAGTGGCAAGACTGGACAAGGAGGGTGTGACTTGAAAAAGGCCTACTTTCAGCAGGGCTTCAGAAGGCATCTTACAATCCGTAAGATCTTCAAAAACTCTGATCAGATGACAGCTGGAGGCAACCAAGTTCATGCCAAAAGCAACCTCTTGCTTCTGACACCAGCAAGCTTTTCGATAGCATCTCATCTAATGCCCAAACCCTGCCTGGGCATAATTGAACCTAGATATTCTCTCACTTGTCTCACTTGTCTTCAAGGTCCCAAATCAATAAGTATACCCTAGGTATACACTATACATAGACACAACTTAATGGCCAGGATTTCTACAGAAGACCACTGGTGAGAAGACTATTTCATGTTTATCCCCATCCCATACCAAGATGATTCCCCTTAGGATGGGGGATATCCACATTTATTCCCTTTTCCAACAGCTCAAGAGGTGGAAGAATTATAAAACAAGCGTCTTGTCTCCTGAATGACAGACCTAGCTCTGGTATCAGTGAGAACACATGTCCTTCTCCTTAGTGGGAAAGGATTGTGTTGGCAGTTTTTAACAGAAGAGGCCTTCATCACATACAGTCTGTATCGGGACTGACCTGGAGGAAGGCACTGCATTCAAGGGGCTTGCCTCTTGCTTTTTCCTACCAGGCAAATGGGAGCTAAACCCTGTGCTAGAGGTTTAACGCACCCCCCGGCTTTTCATGGGGAGGAAGTCTGAGTGCCTAACCAAGGGCTGGGATTGCCACGAGACAGCGGGGTGCCTGAAAGTTAGGCAATATAATGTCTATGATCACATAAGGAGTTAGCCCAAAGGGCCTCAGAGGTATTTCACAGAGAAATGAAACAGAGTCTCTGACCGTTGCAACACTTGCCATCAGAAACTGCAAAGTCAGATGATTTTGCGAGAAACTTGCTGGTGAACACAAGTCTTGCCATCTTGTGCTTTCTACTTATACGTGCTTTGAAACTGGATCCTCAACACTAGGCTGAAAATATTGTAAATGCTTTATTTTTCCCTTTTCCCCTACTGTGAATAAAACTACTTTTCTAGTTAGAGAAAACCCTCTCTCAAGAACCTCTGTAGGTAAAGTCAATGAAGCAGGTAAGTGCTGTTTTCTCCATTTGACAGCCTCTTTCAAACTCCTTTTTTTTCCAGCCCACCACTTGACAGGAGAAGCTGAGAACAGCCTGATCTGGTATGCCAGGAACTTGGTTCTGGTCCTGTCTCTGACACTGACATCTCCATGGGACTCCATTTCCCTCCCCCAGCTCTGCCATCCCTCGCTCTTGTTAGACTGAATTCTTCTAGAGGAAGTCTGCTTCTCATTATCATGAAGCCTTTTACTTAGCGTCAAAGAATCCTGATATAAACTGAGAGTTTTAACGCTTAAAAGATGCAACTGCCCACCTAGGGGAGTTTAAAGAAGCCAACTACTAATGATATACTAAAACATGATCGTCAGGCTGGAACTTCTTTCAAATTTGGAGCAATATCAAGAGACTGGAAATCATTCCTACCATTTTGTTGGTATGTCTTGATTATCCAGTTCTGGTATGAGCACAGCCAGCAGTAGCTGGATTTCAACAAGGAGGCCTGTATACTGCCAAGACAAAAGCCCTCATCGTTCGATTTACATGAGATACCCAGAAAATTAGAGACGTTAATAAGCATCTTTTGACAATCAGCAGCCTGCAAGAGAGGCTTTCTGGGTGCATGGGGAGTCTGCAGTGTCTCAACCTTGAATACACTTTCTGTTAGAAATGAATTGCACAAGCTCAGATTTCCTCAGAAAACAGCAGTTTGTTACTGTGAGCTGCAATAACTTACTACAGCTCTGAGAAATATTTCAGATAAGCAAAATCCTCAGAATGCAATACAGCATCTTTGCGATCAGCAAATGTGACAGTGCTGACCCTGACACATCTGTGAGTCAGGTTTGCACAACATGTGGCTAGTCCCCATGGGTGGGATTCCTTCACCTTCACTTCACTCCCCAGAAGTTAAACACCGAGGTTGGCTCTAATCACCTTATGCTCACTATATGGGGAGTCAGAAGCAATGTCACCCCAATTTTGTCTTCCCACTGACTTAATACAGAAGATTCAACATTGAGTAGGCCAGACTTAGATGTCTTCCCTGTGACACACATTCATGTACCCTCTGTCACACACCCAATGGTGGCTTAGTCACGCATCCTTGAGACTAAACCTTGAAGTTGGAATCACAACCATCATGACTCTTTTCCCATTCTGGTGCTTGTGTTCATATTGCTCAACTCAAGTGCTTTCACATAGGGTTATCAGTCTGAATAAACTGAGGTGCAGATCATCACGCCTGCCTTCGTACTGTGTGGCTGATGATTTCAAGAGTTATGTTTGAATGGGAGATTCAGATTATTAATGGACAAAGGTTTTAAATTATAACAATAATCCTAAAGTGTCCACACAAAAGGCCACAGTTATCTTCATTTGACTCCTTCTGGAGTAGCTATACTGCAATAAGACGAGCACAACTGGAGAAAAATGATCAAATTTTAGGTAGAACCTATTGTTTCATGACCCATAAGCAGGGCAGTGACAAGGCAGGTAACCACAAGGTGAATCTGAACATTTAACATTGAACATGTTTTTCAACATTGATGGAGGTTGTTTTATTACAAGACCCGTTTACTGCAACACATTTTGCTAATGAAATACTATCTTCTTCTTTTACTGGTAAGTCATGATTTTTAAGCACACAGCAGAAGATTGGAAACATGCTGTGAATTTCAAGTATTCAAAAAATATATCCCAGCAAATCCTAGGATATACATCTGTTGTGAGCATTGTTTGTACTGACAGACATCTAAATCCAGGTACATATTAAAGTCTTTGTTGTGTCGATTTCTGAGCCATGTGCCAGATATGCTACATGAGCTCACAAAAATCACCAGAGGGACACTAGTTTTGCAACCAGAAGGAATAAATCTCACAATCCTGTAGGACTTTTCCCTCTGGTCAGCACAGTGGATTCTCCTTCCAGTTTCATGGCAAGGGTTCTAATCCAAGTAGAAGCTCTGTTAGAAAATTGAGGGGAACCTGAATTTTAATAACATGAAAGTAATTTTGGAATTACTTTCCAAAGTAATATGAGACACACAGGAGCAACACTTAAAAGCAGTAGTAGTCATATCAACAAACAAGGTTGCTGCTCAGTTGAATATGGGCACACAAACAGAAAAGGACTTGCCTTTTTGAAGGATTAATTAAGTGGCATGATTTACCTGCAAACGGCAGAAAATAAGCACATAATTCACCAAGCCTCTGTCCTTCATCCCAAAAAAAGCAACCTTCTCATCAAATATTGACTGAAGAAATCTTCTTTGTGGTCTTCTACTCCAACTGAACTTTTTAGTCCAATTTCACCTGTTTCTCACAACCATTTCCTGCTATGCTTGCTTCTGGTTTCAGTTAAGTCAAAGTCCAAAGATCACCAGTCTGTTTCATTGGCTTACTTTTCATGGGCTCTACAGCAGGGATAGGACACAGAGAGCTGGGCATAAAAGCCACAGGAAATAAAAAGGTAGGAAGCATTTATATGAAGGACTTAGCCTGGAAACTATAAGAGTATCTTGTTAACAAAAGAAAACACGGTAAAGCTGAGAATTGCCTGTATGCACTGGGAAGAGATACATCAGGTAAGAACTACCTCCTTGTTTTTAACCATCAAGAGAATCAGTCCTGTTGACTGTAGGCATTAAGGAACTGATAAACTAGCATGCATTGTTGAGATCTGCCACGTTTGTTTACACAAAGGAAAAAAATTTCCTCAGCCGAAAGAATTATTAAGTTAAATGGTATGGCTCATTTCAAGTAGCCTGATGAGATCATCTGCCTGACCCTTCTGACCCTAAAAATTACAAAACATGCCCTACCTTCCAGATACAACTGTTAGGATCAGTGTCTCTGAAAGTCAAGCCACTTATTACATTTCAAAATTCAGACAGCTACACTGAAAATACAGTCTTTAGCATCTTTAGGCCAAATATTGCTTTCATAACCCCACTGAAAATGTAGGGAGAGAATATATCCCTGCCATTCCCACCTGGCTCTTCACCTCCTACTAATGTCAGGATGTTTCAGGCTGTAGCATGTTTTCCCACTTTATAATCTTGTAAACTGTCTAAAACATCCAGACCACTGTGAAGGTTGATATTGGTTATTCGTGTTTATTGGAAGACATATTTTAATTCAGAAACTTTTCAACAGTGTTTTTCTATACTGAATCCAAAGATCCAAAGATTTTTAAATGTGTGGGGAGGAATCACCAGAAACTGCCCAAAACTTAACTCTTGGCTATGACTCTGCAAAGAACTTAAGCACATGCTCACTCAGTGCACAGGTATGTCTTCATTGACTGTGCTAGGACAGGTATGCCAGGTATGCAACATGCAACAGAGCAAAGCTCTTTGCGCAGCAGTTCTCAAACACTTCCCTGTTATAACTCAGTTTCTGACATTCTCATGACTCGAAATATTATTCCAAACAGTTTAGTATCTGTTGAGTCAGGATTCCACTTGTAACCCACTTGGGGCATGACCTCTGGTCGCAGAAGAACTGTCCTCCTAGAGCCCTGCAAGCTCACAGTGAGTTTCTGTGGTGATTATGTGGCAGTATGTGACCACTACACAAGCAAGGAAAACCTACTCTCTCTCATTACTGAGGCTGGTTCGGGCACTAGTCCAGTTCTGCCAAGTCCTTTATCTTCCCATGTAGTTAGTAATCAGTCTGTTTCTACCTCACCCGTATTTACTCTGGTAGCTGTGCACCATCTCAACAAGGTGAGCAGCTCACTTTGTATTCTCTTTCCTAATTGGAGCCTTTAGGCATCAGATCATGTTTGTGCAAAACACTGCAGAATAGCTCAAAGAATTCAAGTTGTAGTTGACTCAGGTAGTAGAGAGCCTTGCTATCATCTGCTGTATCTAAGATTAGTTGGTTGCTGTGACCCAGCATTTCAGATGAGTTTTGGGTACCATTTTAGATCACTGGGACAGAGCATTCCTGTATATCTGAATTACCCAGTATAGCTCCAGTTTCAACCTATGACTAAGCACAATATAATATACTAACTAAGACATTAGATATTCTTCCCTTTTTTCACAGAATCATAGAATGGCTTGGGTTGGAAGGGTTTTTTCATTCTCTGTCTCTTGTTTTATGAATAGTAGCTCTTTGTGGAAAAGTGTGTCTTTCTCTTGAGTGTTTATCAGCCTTTCATTGTGTTCTTACAGCTGCTGTTCCCAGTCCCTGTAATGGAAATGCTTATACCTGCTGTGAGCAAAGGAGTCAATAATCAGACATCCCATACTAGGAGGCTAATAGCAGGAAATAAGCACAAAGGAAAATGTCATCATAAATGACCATATAACTGTCAGATAGTGACAGAGGAGGACTGCTAGAACCAATAAAATGCACTCTGCTGCAGTAGAGAAAGATGCTCAAAAATGATACATTTCTCCACAAAGGAAATTTTTACCCTGCATTTATGAAACTAGCAGTTAGAAAAAGAAATCTTAACGCTTTCAAACACATACCGTCTCTTATTTTTACCCTCGTTGTCCACGTAAACAAGTATTTCCTTAAAAAAAAAAAAAAAAAAAAAACACTGCAGGATTCATCAGCTTAAGTGCCTACAAGCTGTGCCGTCCTCGAGGCTCCATCCACACTCTGTGGTGAGACAGACTTCTCTCAGCAAAGTGGGTTTTGTCACCTGATGCTTTTTGCTTCCCCTTTAATTGAACACTGCCTTGTTCTTTTATAGCTCAAGAGGGTAAACAGGAACACCCCCACCCCCCCGACTTTCTCCATCCCATTCATTAATTTATATAACTCTTAGTCATCTGCTCTCTGACAAAGTAGTCCTATTCTTTTCAGTTTCTTCCTGAGGGAAGTCTGTCCGTGCTTAATTGTTTCTGTTGCCTGTTCTCAAACCCCCTGCGTTTCTGCTGTCTCCTTTGTCTGCAACTGCAAGCTGCAGTTGGTAGTCCTGATTTCAGGGCTGACAATTCACACTGACAATTCACACTGTGCTAACTAGTTGTGCAAGACATTCAAGTTAGGGGAAGAGAAACTCTGCATATCTTGTGTAACTAACCAAAACCATGTAAATTACTACTGAATATGCAACTAGGACTGCTCTGCTTCCTGCAGGGGAAAAAAAAAAAAAAAAAAAGGATGGGAACTTCTTGGTAGGCTTTTTTGTGCATCCAGCTTCAAAGCCAAGAAGAGCTGGGGCTGTGGGAAGGAGCAGTGGTACCACATAGGTAATTTAAACATAACCCGAAACAGGGTGTCTTACTCTCTGTGTCCTCTGCTTGTCCTGTTTCAGCGTCCTGCTTGTCACCTCACAGTCCCCATGATTTAGACCTCCCACTGTAGCCTCTGCATCCCCACACCCCTCTGCCTTCCAGCCTTGACACCAGAGCAGCTTCTACGACCCTCAGCAACCAGCCCCAGAAAAGCCCCGCTCTCTTATTCTGCCAGATACGCCTCTCTACTACCACACCCCCCTCAGCCCATCCCAATGACTTCAGCATCCCATCCCTGAACCCCCTCTGCCTCCTCTGATCTACCCTTGCTCAGAGCCAGTGGAGGGCTCAGGCTGTACATCCGTAGGAGGAGGATGCTGCCCCTTCGACAGACTTTGCCCTGAGGAGGGCAGTAATTGGGGCTGACAGGGCTGGTTACCACAACCAAGTATGAGCCTGGTCTGCTCTTCCCAAATTAAAAAGTGTGTGCTCCAGTGGTCTTAAATACAAAAAAAAAAAAAAAAAAAAAAAAAAAAAAAAAAGTGGTCCTTGCTCTGAAGGACACAATTAGATCATCAGACACAGTTCTCAAAAAATCTCCCCCAATGACACTTGAAAAGAGATAGAGAGGACATGCCAAATGAAAAGCAGGAGCTGTTGAAGGCCTCAAAACTGGAATTCATTCCCCTTATTTTCCCCCTTTTTCTAAAAGCAGCTGTGAGTTATTATCTGACTGAACGGCAAATGCGATGCTCTGTCCTGCTGTTGAGACCAAATGCAGGCAGAAAGCACAAGCTGTTCACAAAAGATCATCAGCCCGGGAGTGACTTGTGGGGAAAAAATGTGAGTGATTTTCAGCAGTGAGGCAGTCTTGGGTGTTGATTATTGGCACCTGTAGTGAGATGGCTGCGGGAGGGGAAGACATTCCTGTGAACCAGTAACAGGCTGGTGTGACCCACATAAGCTGGTTAAATAACCTGGTATTGACTCTGCCCCTTGGCTGGGCATCTTAGGTAAGAGTGAATTGTGAAATCCCCAACCCAATATTATCCTCTGACATTTGCTTTTGAAGAAGATACCACAGAAACCTCAAAAGCAGGTTTCAGGAAGACACATGTAACGCTTTGGTCCTGCCGTGGCTCTGTGCAAGAAAGTGCACTTCATCCCTCCTGAGGCCCCAGTGCTCTATGGGGGTCTTTTCCCCAAAGACAGAAGCACCTCCTCCCCATGGAAATCCCCATGGTATGCAGAGAGACCAGAGACTTCTGCAGGGTTTCATGGGGCCAGGTGGGAAGTCAGTCTGAGAAAAGAGCTGGTTGAATATACGTAGGAATTGCCGCGCATGTTTACAAACCCCAACCCAAACCTGGGTATCTGTCTGATGAATAGGAATGGCAGCAGATGCCTGTAGGTGTTCCCATCTTCACCTCTGAGCCCTGCCCCTGCTTCAAGACAGCTCAGCTGCTAGTGTGGCAGTAATTGAACTGCCTTCACAGCTCAAATGAAAACTTCCAAGAGAGGTGGGGCAGAGAGCTGGCAGCGAGAAACACTGCAGCCATCTCCGGGTAAGTAATCATTGCCCATGAATCAGAGGCCTTACAAAGTGAATCCAAGGCTGGATGTAAAATATTACACATAGCTCTAATAACTCTGGGTTTTTTAAGCCTCATGATGTATGGCATTCCCCCATGGCACAGACTAATTCCATGACTACATGCTTTCTAAGAAGCTTAGGAAGTGATTGTATAAAATCAGTATTAACTAGTTTCACTGTTATTAAACGGAAAATTAAAGCTTTCAACACTAAGCTATTCAAGGTGTTTGCTACACGAATGCTCTGTAATACCCTCACCAACAATGACCATCATTACAGCTGTTCCTTAAAAGCTGGGGAAAAATGTATAATCTGTTGTATTATAATCCACTTTCCTAGAGCAGCCATGAATTTAAAAGTCTATTAGGAATGGCGTGTACAGGAAGCAATTTCCTGTAAGATCACTGAACAGCTTAGCCATAAATAGTGCAAACCCTATCAGTTAAGTTGCAAAGGATAATCAGACATCTCCTGTCCTGGATTCATAACATCAATTTATCTGTTTGTCTGACTTTGTTTCACTGTCTGTATTATAGTTTGTGGTTCCAGTGTCACAGGGTACTTAAGGAAAACAAACACCGTGAAAGATGTTTCCTTTGCATTACATTTCAGTCATCTTAAAAATCGTGCGTCTTATTCTCCCCTCTTCTCTTATTTTTTGAGGTCCTCAGCATTTACAGATTTCAGATCTATCGTACTACTTTTAGCCAGGCAAACTTACACAAATTCCCTCTCTTGGACCTGCTAAGACAAACCAAATGAAAAACCTAATATCATTGCCAGCAAGGCAAAGTGCTGCCACTGGAATAAGGGGCAGCAGCTGCTGCTGTGTTGGAGCCTTAAAGAGTTGTCCATGTGCAAGAGGAGAAAAAGAGGGTAAAAACACCCCAGGGCTGCAATGAGACAGCAAACTGCCAGCCAGACCACAATGCTTTATCTGAATAGACCACAGTGGAGAGGGTCATCTTACATCAGACTGGCAAGGTCAGTAAATAATTAGTTTCCCTATTTTGCAGATGAGAAAATGGGGACCAAATTATTTAAGACCATCCAATGGGTCAGTGGTAGGACCAGGACTGTTTTTCTCACAGCCCCTGAACTATATGCATAGTTTTCTAGAACACTATATTCTACATACAGCATTCAAAATAAAATGATAAGGCTCAAGACTTCAAAAACAAAGAACCACGCAGATTTTCTGCTCTAGTGGGTCCTGGATTACCTGCTTTGTTAGTTTCCACAAGAAAGGAAAAGGGAGGAAAAGGGGGAAGGGGAAGTCTAAAATGCCCTCTAAGTTTCATATTCTTATAATTATTCGGGTGGGCAAAAATTTTGTTGGACAATCTCACCTTCATGGGCTGAACACACAGGCAGTAAGTTTTCAAAGGCAAGGCAGTCTGCCAGGGACCCAGGAGAGGTTTTAATGAGTGAAGCTCTATGTCCAACAGAAAGTAATTGAATATGAGATTTTTTAAATTAGACATTTCTCTCTGATTCCATGTCAGAGGGACAGACCTATGTGTTCCCAGCATTATCAGTCACAAGTTGTTCCTGGAGTGAAGCTCCCAAACAGGCCTTTTCTCATTAAAACAAAAAAAGCAACAACAACAACAGAAATGAAAGAAAACCACCTGATCACACAGTTATGGTTCCTGGATTCTGATTTCTGAGATTTCTGGGTCAAGAGGAATGGGATGGCCTTGAATTTAAAACTCCCATGTGCCAGAGTAATGCTGCAGCAGTGTATGTGCAGTATTCACTAGCCACCTTTTAGACAACACCAACAAGCTTTCCCCAAATACATTTTACAGGAGGCCTGGTCCTAGCTGTCTTCTGAGAATGCTGTGTAGTCAAATATTCCCCAGCATGGCAAATCTGAGAATCCTGTGGAGTGCCACCAAGAACCGAGGCTGTGACACATCCCATACATCGGTCCTTGGACACTTCTGCCTACATTCACCTGCAGAAACCAAGGCATCAGGACCTTTTCCCAATCTCCTTGGCACAGCCCCTCCCTCTCTCCCCTACTCAGCGCAAAGCATTTTCCCTGAATATCCCAGCCTAGATTTTACCAATCAAGGATCTTAGGGGCAACTTACTGTTGATGGAACATGATCTGTTCTTTCATAAAAAGAGCTTTAAATAAATCTCCTGTGTGAACATGCAGGGTTCAGCAAGCAGGAAAAATCAGATTTTCAAGAGCTCTCACTGTTTTTTTCATTAAAATTAGCAGCAAACCTCCCATCAAACTTCAGGAGAACACTGCAGCCAGTGCTAAGCTACTTTGAAAATCCTCATGTATTGACTAAAATCTACAGTCTCACTCCAAACACAAATCAGTTCTATTCAAGAGGCTCAGAAGAACTAGACTATGAAAAATCCATAAATTAGCTTACAGGCTAATCAGCTCTTCAAAGTCATTCTTATTTGTTTCCTTGGAAATTAAAAACAGACAGAAGAAAAGGTATTTAAGCTCGTGAAAGTGTTCTCTCTATAGCTATATGAAAAAGATCTGAGGATTTAAGTAAACGATGAGTGCTCAGTAATAACCTCTTCAAAGTGTGCCCTCTATGCTAATGTCCTTGATGGCAATAGTCAGAGGAATAATAAATTTATACAGACTCAAATTCAACCACTCAAGTGGTGCCTGGTTGAAGCTAATTTTCTTCATGGAGGTCAAATTAGAGCCACTGTAAAACTGATAACCAGATAGTGCTACGGCTGATAGGACACCATGCCAACACTTTTAAAATATATGGTTGATGCTTTTCTTTGGTTATCATAGATCTCTTTTCTTCCCATTCAGACTGAAAAGGGAGAAGATTAGGCACTTTAGAAGACTGGAGCTTTAGTCTGCCAGATTTAAGACAGCATGAACCTGTACTTTCCCAATGAGATACCTCATCACCGGTCAGTGGCCACTGTGAAAAGGGTTGGTGGGAGCATTTTGCAGAAGTTTCTTCAGAGATCATTGTCTCATAGGATTTGAAAAGGTCAGAGTATGATGGATTCTCCCACTACAGACATCACTGGGATTAAGGGGCCCTTATTTAGATCTATATTTCCTTTCATATTTCCACATCTTACAGAATTGATACCATAACACCTAATCTCAGAAGCTTTCACTAAACTATTTTGGTTTGGATTTTTCTACATGACAGGCAGAAACTGGGCCCATTTAAACAAAAGCAACCCACATTCTGTCATTTTGCTAACTGGTTGTTTTCTCAGAGTCCCTGGTGGTTCAAGAACCCAGTGGTTTTACTGGAGTGTGAGCTCTTTCTACTCAATAGGCAAACAAGAAGTTTTTAATTATATTTAAATTCTAAGATTTCCATCCCTGTGTAGTGTAAAAAAACCCCAGTCCCTATTCCTGCATACCACCAATACTGAGGTGTTACCAAATAAGCCTTCTTCTATACATGCATTTGCAGGTGGCTGCCTCCCTAAGCAAAACCTGACCCAAGAATTGGACCACCCTACCACTCTACTTGACATTACATCAAGACATTCCCAAACTGCTTCTTCAGCAAATGTATCATCTCACTTACCTCTTTTCTCAGACAAAAGAGAGCATGACTGCTCACTTAGATAGTCCTAACTATGTCTTCACAGAAAGTCTAGCAGCAGTGAAGCGTCCCAGCTTCCCTCTGGCGATTGCAGCTCCCAAGACTCCTTAGCCTGAAAAGGCCAAACCCCATAGCAGAAAGCCCAATGTTGCTTGCTCTCAAAAGGGTCATTTATTGCACACATTACAGAAATGCTTTCACAGTGCATTTCTCAGAGAAATTATCTCTTTTGCACTTCTGATGCCTTTGCTCAGTCAGCCTGGAGGTCCTTTTCACTAATTAAATAAAATACAGCATGAGCTCCCACCCAAAAATGGCTCTAGGAAAGAAAAATTAACTCTGTCAGTCACCTTTGCCATCTCTCAAGAGGCTTTTAGGAATGTGGAATGACAAGTAACTTTCTGTTTGATGGGAAAACAATATTAAGACACCTGATAGTCCTCTGTATGTTTACAAAGAAGAAAATAAGAAAGTCTAATCTGTACATCAGGAATTCAGTCCGCCCTCTTATTCCAGCCCCTCTCATTAAAGGGTTGGCTTGAGGGAGCCTGGCCGTCATCAGGGCACTTGCACTCTTGCTTTGCCTTCCCTGACAGTCCAAGTGGGAGTGATTCTTCCT
>NW_010138578.1:0-216 GCF_000699245.1 Pterocles gutturalis
CTTCATCTGCAGGGATGGGTGACAGCGAAGGGTGGACATGTGGCCTTTCAGAAGGTTTCCTAAACACACTCCTTAGGTCAGTTTGAACAAGAATAATACTAAAAATACGTATCTCAAGCAGCAGTGCCAGCAGGTTTCCTCCTGAGGAAACTCTGCTCCTCCAGAGCTCGCTGCAGCTCTGCGGGGCCGTGGAGAGCAGCAGAGGCAGGGGGGTGG
>NW_010138578.1:230-1987 GCF_000699245.1 Pterocles gutturalis
CCACAGGATGTGTCTGGTAACTGCTGTGTCCCACCTGAGATGCTTCCCACCAGCCTGGACTCGATGAGGCATCACTTGGCTCCTGAGCCCAAGCCTCTGTCTCGTCCCAGGGAGCAGACAGGGCTGAGAGGTGGAGAGGATGGGGGCACCTGCAAAAAGGGACGAGGCTGTCATTCGGGAAAGCGGTAGGTGGTTTCCTTGGATGGGAGGTGCATTTGGCTCAGCCGTGGGTGCAGGAGGTGAGTGCTGCTCTGAGAGGAGGGCTGCTGTGACCAGGGCACAAGGGACTGGTGGTAAAGCCGGGACATAAAGAGTGTGCTGAGCGGCGCTCGCAGCTGTTAACCCATAGCACACAGCCAGGCTAGAGAGAGATAAGGGATGTCTGAGCCCGGAGTGGGAGGCAGCAGCTCTTTGGAGAAGAGTAGGATGTGCCAAGAGCCCTGATTTTGTACACTGTAGTCTTGACAATAAAGCCTGTGAAGGCTTTTCCTTCGGTGTTTTCGCCAGTACAGTGTGCTGGGTGATATCTGCTCCCCTGCACTGCCTTCTCCGCAGCCATCCAACTGCAGCACGCACGCTCTGGCTGCCCCACTCCCCAGCCATTTGTCACTGAGAAATTTAACTTTCTGAAGTCTGCAAGCTTGCTAAGAATAAACTTAATAAATTAGTGAGCATATTTAAAGTGCACCACTGCTCGCTGATCTGGCATTTTAATCTACTCGTGAAGCTATCCAGAGTGTTTGCTCAGCGTGTGGCCAAGTTCTGAAATATTTGCATGCTGCTATTGTCAGTACATCTTCTGACCCTTTGCAAAAGGATGGCAGGAGGAGTGAATTTATAAGAATCTTCCACTGGCGAAGGTAGCGGAATCGTTCCTGCTAACACACTCAGTAGAATTATCTCCCTGAGATCATCTTCGCCTGTTATTCCGATCTGGTGGATGAGATACTATTAAACAATGCAGCTGTGGTTTATGTTCTCCAGGGCTACATATCCTCTCCAGTGACACACATTCTTTGCAGGTCAGTTGTAAAACATGTTTGATGTTGGCACATAGGCAGCCAGAGCAAACTGAAGCAACTCTTTCCACTTGGGAATGACGGCAATCATAGCTGCAGGTTAGGCTGGCCGCTGCCCTGTTAAGGCAAGAAGTGCCCTGACCATCTCCTTTCTGCCTCTTTCTGTGGCTGCAGGAGGGTGGGCAGTGGGAAGAAGGGACTCGTGCCAGCCAGATGAGGGCCAAACAGCTGTGTGCAGGGCTCCAGGAGCTGGTTCTCCTCCCCTCATCCTCTGATTTCTTGCAGTGGTGTGGATAATGGTCTCTCCATGGGCTGGCATTTCTGCAAGCCACCTTCTTCCAGCAGCTCATGATGGTTCACAAAGCCCTGATGGAATGGAACAGGAAATCTTTGGCTATTTGTAGCCATGGCTGTGCTTTCTCTGACCATCTCCATCCTCTGGTCTGCACAAGGTGCGGGCTCTGGCTCTGCAGTCCTTACACACCTCCTGGAGCTGCCTTCCCTGCGAGCAGGATGCAGAGATTTCCAGTTCCTGGGCAGAGCCACTGTCCTCCTGGCTCCAAGGAACTGGTGAAGGGTCTGGAGCACAGGGCTGACGAGGAGCGGCCGAGGGAGCTGGGGGGGTTCAGTCTGGAGAAGAGGAGGCTGAGAGGAGACCTCATCACTCTCTACAACTACCTGAAAGGAGGGGGCAGTGAGGTGGGTGCTGCCTCTTCTCTAAAGGAACAAGGGACAGGA
>NW_010138578.1:2121-20634 GCF_000699245.1 Pterocles gutturalis
TGTCGATCTGGTGCTTGGGGACATGGTTTAGGGGGTTAGGTGGTGTTGGGTTGACAGTTGGACTTGATGATCCTTGAGGTCTTTTCCAACCTTTATGATTCTATGAACTGGAAAGACTTCAGAGTCCTTCAGGGCAGAGCTGGGCAGGGAACCCAGGAGTCCCTGGCCACTGTTTCACTGCACAGAAGTTGGCATTTTTAGATGGTGGATTGTCTGCTCTTATTTAGACATCTAATTAGCGTAAGACTAATTGCTTCCTGAACACCACTGACTCTAAAGGCTGTACCTGCACACCCAGCTGTGGAGAGTGGCAAAGCAGGCTGACCCCAGAAGATGTCTCCCATCCTTCTTTGTTTTGAGAGGTCAGAGTTTCCGGAAACAATTTTGCGAATAATTTCTGGCATGTCATGAAATACCATGTGCCAGCAGAGCCTTCACAGCCTGGCCAGACGGCAGATCAGCCCTCTGCGCAGGATGGAGGTAGGAGCAGCTAGGCTGGGCTCAGCTGCAGAACCAAAGGTGACGTGAGCATCTGGGAAGGTGGCAGTGCTGGAGGGAGGAAGCGAATGGGAGAGGATGTCAGATGGCAAGTTAATCGCTGGGTTTGGGCCACCGTGGGCCAGTTGTGTTCCTGCTTGAACATCGAAAGAGAGTAAGACAGACCCCTTGACATGTAGGATTAGGGGGAGTTAGAGCTTAGGTAGGACTACACAGAGCCAAGCTTTGTGAGCAAGCCTGGCTTTCAGTTAATCTGGGATAAAAAAACCCTAAGAATTTGAAAAGAAATCTTGTCAAGATTAAAAACTTTATTTTTTGAGAAAATAATCAGTGAAAATTTAATTTGGAGGAGGATGGAAAAGGGGAGTCATGAAAGAAGAAAGCAGAGGCATTAGAGCTGTAAAGGTGGAGGCCACAAGTCCCCTGCTGTGACATATCAGAAGGGGAATGAAGTCACAGGGACTGCCCAATGCCCAGTAAGAGGTGCACCTGGCCAGCTGTCCATCCCTTCCCAAATTCACGGTACGTCACATTCCAGACTGTTTGTCCCTTCTAAAACTGACCATCATGGACCCTTCATGTTGGAGGCCTGTTCAGCAACCATGGGTCCAGCGAGTGACAGTCCCACCACAGGACCCTGTGTCTGTGTCGAGTTCAGAACACCTGCGGCTCGCGGGCTGGCAGGGCAAGGAGGTCCTGAGGAGCAGGTCTTGGAAAGAGGAGAGGTCACCTCTGCCATGCTCCATGATTTAACAAAGCTGCTGGGATAATTCACCTCTTCTGCTCTGTAAGATCACTGCAGGGCTAAGAAATGGGCATAGGGGGTTTTTTGTAGCAATTTATCACCAGGAAAAATGCCCATGTGGGAGCTTTTGCTGTCAGTGAAGCATGACTGAGAGGGACCAGTGGGACTCGGTCCCTGCCTGTAAGTACGAGCAGAGTCAGCAAGAGCAGCCGTGGTTTCATTGTCAGAGTGCCTTTCCATCATTGTTTGGACTAAGAGGCCTTCAGATGCCTTTGTGTCTATCTAGTCTGGCTACCAGGTATAATCTGAGCCCAGATTTAGTCCCGCTTGAATCAGAGCAAGCAACCAAGCGTGATGTAACATTTGCTAATGATGGAGATTCCCACACCGCCTTCATAAATTGTTCCAGTTGTTCCCTACCCTTGCTGGTATGCCAGGAAGCATTATGCCATGTTACTAGTTTCAGTCTGCCTAGCTTCAGGTTCCAGACATTGGATCATACTAAAACTCTGGCTGTGAGGTTGGAGAGTCTTCTGTGGGGAAATAAATGTGGTCTGGATACCCCAGCACCTGGTTTTTTGTCAAGCAGAATAGATTGAGCTCTGGTTGGCTGGCTGTCTTTAATCATCTTCACAGCATTTCCCCCAGTCTGTCAGCATCCTGGCACACGATGAGAACCAGGACCAGGTGCTGGGTGGACACAGGCACCCAAATGCAGGGTGGTATAACCTCTCTATTGTCCCTGGAAGCTGCTGTCCAGGCAATGTGCTGGTCTTTGGCTACCTCTATGTGCGAGGAGGGTGCAGCCAGCTCAGGCTCTGCCAGGCTCCCGAGGGTCTCATAGTCACCACGTCCCATGGCAGAGCACCCTGACTTGTATTTGTGGCCAAAAATCTGCTGCCTTGTTCTGAGATCTCTGACTATATTTGGCTGTATTAACTATCTGCTTGTGCCCAGTTTAACCAGCAACCCAGGCCATCCTGCAGCAGTGATCTGGCTTCTTCTCCATTTGCTGCTCTCACAATCTCAGTGTCATCGGCAAACTTTACCGCAGATGATTTAATATTTTTTTCAGATCATTGGTAAAAACGTTGAATAGCGTAGGGCCAAGAACCGACCCCTGGGGAACTCCACTAAACCCACCCCTGCTGGGTGAGGAGTTCCCATTTACAATCGCATCTGAGACACGTCACCCAGCCAGCTTTTAATCTGTTTAATATGTGCCATGTTGATTGAGTATTGTTCTAGTTTCTTAATCAGAATGTCATACAGTACCAAGTCAACTGCCTTGCAGAAGTCTTAAGTCTATTACACCACCAATATTATTTTTATCAATCAAACTTGTAATTTCAGGAAAAAAATGAGTCTTAGTTGGCCATGTTCTGTTTTCCAAAATCTGGGTGAATTAGCATTAATTCTATTTCCTTTACTGAAATCTCTCTCCGCTGCATGCCGTAGCAGCCTTTGGAGGTGTCTGCCCGGCGCTGATGCCAAGCTAACAGCCCAACCAGTATCTGGTCCAGCCAAATACTTCTCTAAACACTGGCAAACATGAGCTTGCTTCTATTGCTGTTGATTGCTGTAGCGCATCCATCCAGAGACAGACTAATACAACCAACAACTTCAGAAGAGCTATATTTGTTCCTTTTATATGGAGAGAAATTGCTTCTCATTAGCTTCAGGTTTGCAGCCCATACATCGTCCTCAGCTCATGGCTTTCCTTATCAGTTTTCTACAGTTTGTCACTTCTCATTCATTATAATCCATTTCCACTTTCTTAAGTTATATATGGTTTTCTTATTTTTCACAGTTGTCTTCACTTCCCTCACAATCCAGTCATCTTTTTTTTTTTTTTTTTTTTTTTTTTGGTTCTTTCTCAATTGTGGGATTGTGGTTTTGAGGCAACGCGTAAAATGTTTTTCAACAATTCCCACTTAACATTCACATTTTTCTGATTAAATTCCTTCTCCCAATTGATTTGGTTCATAATTGTTTTCAGCTCTGTGAAATTAAATCTTTTTAGCATTAAGGAGATATATTTTCAGAACAGAGCTTCACTTTAAATATTCACTTTATTGTCATTTTGCTTTTCAGTTAAATAAAATAAAACACTGACTCTTAGAGACATTTGGCATGCATTTCAGGGTGACAGAACTGGGAAATGGAAATTGTTCCTGAGAAAAGTTGCTTTCATGAAATGTTTTTTGTCAAAATATATATTAACTTGAATAAAATGGGGCTTGTCTAAAATCCAGCAGCATGAAGATGGCATTTTCCTTCTTTCAGCAACTGAAGATTGAGACATTTAGTCCAAAACTTTTTTGATTCTCCAAATTTCCCCAACACTTGGAGTCTGGCAGCTAAAATGAGAAACTCTATAATCACTTTGGGGATATTCAGATTTCCCTGGAAAACCAATTTCCTTTTTTTTTTTTTTTTATCAGAAATGTACATTTCCTTTTGAAATTGTGAATTTGATGTCCAAAACACCACATTTCATTGACAAAACATTCGAGCAAGTAGTTGTGACGCGTTCTGCGGAGGATGCCCACAGCTGGAACGTCTCTCCTGAGCTGTCCAGCTCATGGCAGGGCTCCTCTGCCCCAGCACGGGTCCCACTGTCCCCTCTCAATCCCGAGTGACGGTGCAGCAGGTGACCGGCTCTTTTATCCACAGAAGAGACAAGGGAAGCGACTGGGCAGCATCTGCAGGTCCAGCAGCCAAACCACCCTGTGTGTGGTGGAGAGCTCATGCATTCCTGTGGGAAGTGAGCGAAGAGCAGCTGGGGAGAAGATAGCAGACCTCCCTCTGTGCCTTCCCTGGGGTTGCTGGCAGCTTTGCATGTCAGACGGGGCACAGAGGGAGCGGGGCAAGTCCCCAGCGGTTGCACCCCATGGCTGGTTGCGTGTGACCAGGCTGCTCGGTGAGGAGAAGGCAGGTGGCCATGGATACAGGCGGACAGGCCACTGCAGGTGCTTCCCTGTCTGAAACCCACGGAAAGCCATGGGGTGCAGGAGAGTGGGCCATGAGGCTGGGTCTCTGCTGACCCACAGGAATCACAGAATGGTTTGGGTTGGAAAGGACCTTAAACACCACCCAGTGCCACCCCCTGCCATGGGCAGGGACACCTCCCACTAGCCCAGGTTGCCCAAAGCCTCATCCAGCCTGGCCTTGAACCCCTCCAGGGATGGGGCATCCACAGCTTCTCTGGGCACCCTGGGCCACTGCCTCACCCCCGCACAGGAAAACATTTCTTCCTCACATCTCATCTCCATCTCCCCTCTTTCAGCTTCAAACCGTTCCCCCTCGTCCTGTCCCTGCACCCCCTGATCCAGAGCCCCCCCATCTCTCCTGTAGCCCCCTTTCAGCACTGGGAGGTGCTGGAAGGTCTCCCCGGAGCCTTCTCTTCTCCAGGCTGCACACCCCCAACTCCCTCAGCCGGTCCTCGCACGGGAGCTGCTCCAGCCTCTGCCCATCTCCGTGGCTCCTCTGGCCTCGCTCCAGCAGGTCCATGTCCACAGGAGATCTCCAGATGGCCAGGTGAGGAGGTCTCAGCACAGTCCCAGTCTGTGCACCCTCCTGATCAGGACAGCTGGGTTGTACAGAGCCGTTGTGAGCACTGTGCTTTCCTTCACCCCTCCTCTGGCTTAGACCCCAGGGTAGGCTGAGCTCTGTCTTACAACCTCTGCTCTCCCCAGACATGGCACGCTGCCTCTGGAGGTAAGATTACAGGAGTTAACGTGTCTTATACTTGTGAGTCACTTTTTCATTCACGTGTTAAGTGTCTGTAGAACCATTTACTGGCTTTCAAGGACAGAAGGAATCATCTTCTCTGACCTCTGTGTAGCAGGCCAGGGACTTTCATCTGCTGATTCTTGCATCCTGTCGGCAAGGCCTGGTCAAGAAAAGGCATTGCTTTTACAATGAGGTACCCCGTCTTGAATGAAAGCCTTCTTGCTGAAAGCAAATCTGCTGGCTCCCCAGCCAAGTTGGTCCAATGGGTCACCAGTGCTCAGAGTGAAAAGTGCATTGCATATTTCTGAGTAGATCCTGGGCTTTGCCTGCCAGATTAAAGAGCGCTCTGCCAGAGAGGTCTCCCTCCCACACTGATGTTGCTGGATAACTGGAGACACTCCTGCTTGCCTGCAGAAATGAAAGACTGTTATTCCTGGGAGAGCTCCTGGTTTTCTTCGGACCTTTCGGGCTCCATTAACACTCCCAGAGCCCAAGACAGCCCAGGCAGGCTTGTCTCCCAGCTCCCACCCTTCTCTTCTTCTGCTTCCTACCCTGAGGAGACCTACAAGGCTTACAGACACTTCTAAGGGCACTATCTTTGATGGGCTGCTTCCTCATGGCTTGCCTTCCCCATATCCCTACCTGGGAGATTTCTTTGACCTCTCCAGAATGGACATCCCTTCCTCAGCCGCTTTACCAAGTGGCATTGCACCCCGCTGTTGACCCTGGGCTCAGCAGCCATGGGGCTCAGTCCTGGTGTTGGACAGACCTGAGGGACCTGTCACCTTGGCTGGTTCCTCCATGGCACCGGGACTCCCCAGATCCCGAACACCAGCTGCGCTGAGGCACTCTGGTCACGCTGTGGGACTGCAGCTCCCCTGAGGCACTATAAAAGCAAAGGCAGAGCTGGCACGGCATGGTCACTCTTGATTCCCTCGTACTCCAACCTCAGGAGCCTCTTGGCTGACCCCAGGAAAGGGCCAGTGCGTGTGAGACGCGCTCCTGGGAGATCCCCCATCGCCACATACAGGTCTGCTCGTGCTCTCCCCCTCTCCCCACAGCCCTGGGTCACGTAACTCGTGCTCAGAGCAGGCCAGACAGACTCTCTGGCAGACTCTCTGGCATCGGTTTTTCAAGCCTGATTAATGGGGCCAACTCTCCTCCAGATTGAACTCAAGAAAATACCATTATCTCCTGCGCAATGACTCAGATATTGTATTGCAACATCTTGTTGGTAATGTCAGATCGCAGGCAACGATATTAAAAATGAGCATTTTACCCAGGACAGGGTATTAACTATGAAATTAAATCTGTATTTATTGCCTTTAGCCACGAGCATCTAGGCTCTTCCAGAATAAATGTTTTTAGTTCCGTGCGGGAAGATTCTGGCATTTATAGGCTAGACATTTGTAAGGGGAATATACACCCCATGTGCACACCCCGCACGACACCCTGGGCTGTGGTCACCATGCCATGTGATGTCATGGCAGATACGATGAGCTCATACCTTGTTCTGCTGAGCTGAGATGAAACATGCACCCTGCCCCACAACCACTTGTTTCTGACCGAGGGCACGTTGTAAATCCCAACCACACGCGTTTGGTTTAGTGTCCGGGAGAGCAGGTCCCTGCTGCGTGAGGAAGGAGGGGGCTGTCTGTGGGATGGGCTCCTTCCCCAACAACAGGGCACCAGCCTTGGCACCACTGCGGGATGGGGCAGAGCTGGGGCTGGCGGGACGGTACTGCTCAGCAGTAGGAAAAGCCACCGTGTTTGGGACATGACATGTCCCTGTGTCCCTGGCACAGGACTGTGTTTCATCCTCCAGGACAGGACATGGTTTCCCCGGCAGTGGGGAAGCCCTCCTGCAAGCCCCCCCGCCTTCCTCCCTGCTCGGCTCGGAGGGAGGCGCAGCAGCGACGTTGCCCACAGGTGAGATGACAGTGAGCTGACCATATGCCGGGGAGAGACACCTGCCAGCCCCCACGACCTCGTGCCAGCAGTGCACCTGGTGCCAGGACTTGACCCTCACCCAGGGTTGCAGTGGCCCCAAATCCACCCTCTGCACAGCCCTGGCAGGGCACCGCGGGGCTGCGCCGGCGTCCACAGCCCGGCACTGCCTGGGCTGAACAGAGTGTTGGGCAGGAGGATGCAGGTCCTGCAAAAGGCAGGTGCTGCACAGACCCTGGGGTGGCTGGAGGACCAGCCATGGGATCCTATCCTCCTGGGTTGCAGGGTTTGATCCTCAGCCTCCTCCTCCTCTGCTTGGCTGCCCAGGAGCTTTTCTGCTGAACAAGAGGGTTTCACTGAAATGGATGTTTTGCACAGAAAAAGGTCTGTTCTCTGGGGGGGAAAAAAAAAAATAATTTTAGTGGGCACACGTATTGGAATCAAAACCAGGTGGCTTTGTTTGAAGGCAAGTGGTTTATCAGTGGCATTTTTCAGTTCAAAACCAACAGAGAGGGACCTTTAAAAGGACGATGAAAAACGATGATGTTCAGTTTGATTCAGGTTGAAGCTCCCTGTGTGTAATTTCTTTTTTTTCCCCCCTTTTTTATTTTTTTTTTTTTTCAGTTTTTTTTTGGACAAATGTTTGCAATGGCTCTTAGATTGGGCTGAGCTTTTGTTCTGGATGAGTTTCTGGTGGTGCCTGGCTCTCTTGCCGGTGTTCCCCGGGGCGTGCTTCCTGGAAGGTGGGAACCGTGCGGAGCCGTACAAGATATTGCCAAATACACCTGCAATTTCCCGACTGGCAGTTCAGGATGAAATCCTGCCAAATCATCTTTCCAGTGATGTTTCCAGTGCCATGGAGTGTCTTGAAGCACAGCAAACACAGCCAGCTCCTCACTCAAGGGATCTTCACTCTGTGGTCATACTGGAAGGGGAAAGAAAATGAAACACTCCAAACCTTCTTTGAAAGTCAGCATGACGTAGTTTTCACTCCCTAATAACGGCAGCACAGCTGGGGATAGCAGCACCCCGGGAATGGGCTGGGACTGAGCCCATGCTGCTGCTTTAGGACCCTTCCCAGGGTGGCTGCAGCGAGGGAGCCCCGGGGCAGAGTGAGGAGCCCCATCTCCCTGCACACCGCAGGGTTTTGCTGCTCCCAGCCCCCTGTTCCTGTTCAGTGCTCTTGGTGTGAGCACTGACAGGGTGTCACGCTGCACGTGGCCCCACTGTGACAGCGCTGGGGCCCTTCGCTGTGTCCTGTTCCCAAGTGGGGATCCCCCAGGGCTGCCTCGGCCGAGTCCAGGGCTCACTGCTATGCAGCAACCACCTCGCCCTCCCTCAGCCCTCTCCGCCTTTCTTCCCATCGACCAGCTGAAGCCACAGCTCTTGGCTTGCGTTCCCACCCTCCTTCCTCCCCTGCGGTTTGGGGTGTCTGCTGTCCCGTGGGGCGTGAGCAGCTTGCCCCAGAACATCCCCCCCAGGCAGCAGCAGAGCACAGGCAGATTGTCACTTGCACCCCTTGGGAGGGCGGGATGGGATGGGACTGATGGATTTAAGGGCTTTTCCAAAAGGCATCGAGTCTAGAGAGCACATACTTCTTGTTAAACGCAAGAATACTTCATTGTTGTCTAGTGTAAAAATCACTTTCTGTTGTCTTGTGCAAGCAAACTGCGCTGGCCTCACACAGAGCCTGCTGGCAAGGAGGGAGCCTGGAAGACGGTCCGCATTTAACAGCACGGCGGGGGCTGCCTGACCCCTTGGGAGATGAAAAACAAGCACGATGCACATGCGGGCCAGCCCTTCCGACTGGGGCCAGCACGCGTTGCTCAATTCACGCAGCGAGAAAGCGTGCTTCCCAGGCCACCCTTGCTTCCTAGGGACGGCTCAAATTAGGGACAGACCCCTGGCAGGAGGCTGTGACGGCCCCCCTTGTGTCCTCGGGTGGGAACCTTCAGACCCGCTACTCCACCGAGGGCTGCCCCAGGCTGGGGCCGATTGCCCAGGGGCAACCAGGGCTGTGACCTGTGGGTCCCTCTCTGGCCATTAAAAGCACCTGGGAGGAGGAGGCTGTCACTGTGGTGTCACCATACGGGGCCACCAGCCTGCTCCGAGGGTGACTCTTCGGCTGTGTCTTGGCCGGCTCTACCCCAGCGCTCACCAAAATGTGTCTGTTGTCCAGGTTCATGGAAGCATGTGGACAGGGCATCCCACCCCGAGGAGACAAACTCAAAGGGGAAGGCCACCCACAAAGAGCCCCCTGCGACCCTGCTGCTGGGCTCCCTCCCTCCTCATCTGCAGCTGTGGGCACCTCAGGCTGGGCTGCCCTGAGGGGCTTTTGGGATGCCCAGACCCATCACCCACAGCTGCTGTGGCCTCCTGGACATCCCAGTCTTGTTACTGGTGGCCACTGTGGAGCCATTTGAGAGGTTGTCCTGTGGCTGCCTTTACCGGCTCAGAAGAGGTCCCTGGGGCACACAGCCATGGCCCGGGACAGGTGCTCGTGGTGGGGGGGGTCTCTCCCCCCCCCCGAGAAATTGGTGGGGCTTCTCATCCTCCTCCAGCATGAGCAGCAGGTGCCCTGGTCCTTTCCCTCCTTCGGCTTCTGGGGCAGCTTGAGAAAAACAGGGACCTCCTGGGCAAAGCCACTGGCTCTTGTCCTCTGAGATATCCTTGGAGCCCAGGGGATGTCACGCGTCCTCTTGCCAGCTGCCAGCTGCTGCCAGCGCCCGAGGCTGTGACAGTGCAAGGTCACTGACTGCTGGGTCCTCCCCATTTTCACCTTCCCTGCGGGGAGAGGGGACCCCCTCCAGGTGGGAGGCTGGAGCAGCTCTGTCCAGAGGTCCCTTCCCACCAATATTCTGATGCTGTGGCCACGTGAAAACAGAATCTGAATCCTAAAAATAAGGGACAGAAAGGTGCCATTAGTCCTTTGAATGCTTCTTCTGCAAGGTGTCCATGGATGCTAACCCCCGAGAGGGATTTGTAGGAGTGTTTCGAGGTAGCATCAGGCTCATCTGGGTGTGTTAACTGTGCGTATCCTTAGCATCGGCCGGGTCTCATTGGGGTTGAACCAGGAATTTGCTTTGCTCAAATGGCTGGAGTTAGTAGTTCTGTCTTGTAAGGTAGTTTACTCTGAATTACTGGGATGTACTTTCAGTACTGCAGCACAGTGTGGCTTTTTGTCTTTTTACTAATTAAAAAAAAAATCTCATTGGAACATTAAACAAGAATGTGAAGGGAACGTTCTTCCAGCAAGGACATCTCAGTGAGGTGTTCGAACTCTCTGGAGCTATGAGTACCAATCCTACACTTAGAAAAAAGAGTGAATGTGCAAATTTCTTTGATCTCCTTTGCTTGGGGTCAGAACAGAGCAGCTCTTGCATAGCTGACCAGGTCAGGCTGGAGGTATTGTATTTTTCTCTCCCATATCCAGAAAAGATGTATCTCCCGAACCTGTGGTGTGTTCTTATGGATGTGTACAGTGCCCAACTGTCTGTTTCGTGTCCTGCTGCTCCATCCCTTCTATTACAGAACTTGGCTTCAATAGCCAGTATTTTTACAAACTTCTAGGATTAATGGCCATTTTTGCTGTCACTTTTCATAATGACATGAAATAAGAGCACTGAATTATCGGTGGCATGAAGAGGCAACTGTGGCTCTGGCGTTTGTTGGGCAGGGAGAAAATGCCAGTTCCTAAGAGAGGAGATTTTGGGAAGAGCAGTGACTCCGGGAAGGCTGGAGATTGTGAGCACAGTGTGTTTCCCCTGGGAGCTGATGTTCAGCATGTACGGAAAACCAGGATTGTGTACACAACTGATGGTAAACAAGCAAGATGGTGTAAAATAAATATCTGAGTCAATTGCTAATGTTTCTGTCTAGTAGTGTGAACCGGTGGGACGCCAGGGCTTGACTGTCTGTGTGCATAACACACTCTGTGAGTTGATAGTCTTGGTGAACTAAAAGGAGATGGATGATGAAGAGATTTGCAAAAAATACCCCAGGAACGTAGAGAAGCGTCAGGAGAAGTGGACACCTTTCCAGAAGTGTTAAAGATCACTTTGGAAGTTTTCACAGGAGACCTGTGGAGAAGATGCTGGGGCAGAAGTTCTATTTGCATGAGGGCCAGCAAGGGAGACTCTGTGGAGGTGGAGATGGGCAGGACCTGGCGTTCGCAGTACACTGTCTCCTGCTGGCACAGGACGCGGAGGGCTGTTCTTCTCACAGGGGGTCAAAGACCATTGCCTGGAGTGAAATCTCCCCAGGAGGTGCCTCTGGCTTGGTTTAGTATCCTGGTGCAATAAATGGCTGGGAAAACCAGCCGAGAGGAGAAGTTTTAGCAATCAGCTTGAGTGGACCAGTTGCTGCCAAACTTATTCCCATAAAAAAGAGACTCAGTGATCCAGATCTGATACCAGCTCTTGATGTGTGGCTTGGAGCCAGGCATCTCTCCGAGCTGGCCCAAGCAGAGCTAAGAGCTGGGGGGAAAGGGAGAAGTCAGAAGCCCCACCTGAACTGGCAGAGGGTCTGCAGAGACTCAAGTGACGAATGTGGCTGGGTATTGATGAGGGCTTCCAGGATAAACTTGCACTGAGCAAGCAAATAGTCACTGTTGGGGTTGGAGATCAACGAAGGAGGCCAAAGGCACTCAGAGAGCCTTGGAGTTTGCCACAGATCCCAAATCTTTTCTGGCAGAGACACACCTGAAAGGGAGGGAGCTGTGGGCAAGGGAGGTGGACGCTGGTTGAGATATGGCTCCCTGTCTGTTATTGATGGCGGAAACCCGTACGCGGGTCCTGGCCAGAGAGTCCGTGAGCAATTAGAGAAAGTGATATGTCCTGTCTGTTAAAACAAAAGGACTGGCAAGAAGGCAAAAATTAAGAGAAGCAGTTGAGTTAGACGCTGGCACCTTTAAAACTCACCATTTAAAGACCCTTTCTGGTTTGCAGGGGTGGTCCAAAGGACTGGCTGAGCTGTCTGAGACAGAGCCAGCCCCACCAAGGCTGGAAAATGATTGCTGCTTGCTTCCTGGCACCTGCCGTGGGCCCGGGACCATCAGAGCTGTGTCCAGTCCAAGCCCTGCTGATGACAGGGCTGCTTTTACTGATGGGGAGAAAATATAAACCTGATACCATATCCAGAGCCCACAAAGCAAATCCTGCAGGTCACAGCATGGGTGCTCCCAAGTAGCAGCCTTGAGGACTCTAGCACTCTTCTGCCTCCATAGCCCAGAGAGCGTCACGCTGGAGTTTCTGGGTGGTTTTAGACCCCATGGTGGGGGACAATTGCTGCTGAACGTGTCCGGGCACGGCACTTGATTCCTGAGCCAGGAAATAGGGGTCTTGCGGCAGAGTTTGCTGTGGTTCCTTGAGGATACCAAGTCTCCAGCTGCTCCCCAACCCCACGTTGCTCATTCTGAGCAGTTTTCTGTCAGCATGCTGCATCTGCTCTGCTTTCTTGCCGGACTTTTTCTTGCCCTGTCTCCTCTTGTGCCCAGGTGGAAAGGGAAGGTGCAAATCCTGGTGGCCAAGCCAAGGAGCAGGACCAGACCTGCTGTGAGGTGTAGAGGTCTGTCTGCTTTCTCCTCCTCTCTTTGCCTCTCAGTTCCTCAAGAGCAGAGGCAGAGCTCCTCCTGTATCACCAGCAGCATTTTGCTTTTGCCCGAGGGACAGGGCTGTGGGAAAGCCGCCGGTTACAAAGGGTCAGGCTGGAACAGGGAACGGGGGCAAGGACTTCCTGCATGCTGCTCAGCTGCTGCGTGTTTGCCACCTTTGGGTTGCACAGACTGTCAGGAAGGTTTGGAGTCTTGTTTACCCTGGGATTCCCTTTGCTGCCTAGAAGTTGTGTTGGGAATAGTCTGCACTCTGCCTGCAGCTCTTCTGCCTT
The DNA here is from genome assembly GCF_000699245.1 of Pterocles gutturalis. NCBI lineage: Eukaryota > Metazoa > Chordata > Aves > Pterocliformes > Pteroclidae > Pterocles > Pterocles gutturalis. The sequence goes on from NW_010138578.1 coordinate 14,930, forward strand.
ATTTCTTGGCGGTGGAGTTGTGACTTCACCCCGTAGGATGAATTGACTTTGGCCCCCAAAGCCTCTCTGATTCTGGCATCGTGGGTCTTGTCCATCAGCCCAGCAGCGCTCAACTCCAGTGGGAATCGTGAGGTGCCACAGGATGTGGTAGCAAGTCAGAGTCCCCCGAATCATCCATTAATCCAGGCCACTCTTGTAGTACAGCCTTTGCTGCTGATTCATGTGGCTGCAATAATGAGGCCTTGAGTCAGCATCTCGAAGACATTTGTCAAAGTGAGTCACACCTATATCATGGTCTCTTATCTCCTCTTCACTTATTTGGTATCCCGTGTCCACAAAGTGGTGATTTACAGCCTCTCCCCTAGCTACGTAGTGCATTGTGCGCGAGCTACATTTAAGACTAGCTTTCAAGCTGTCAAGATAATCGTGCATTCAGCTGAAATGGATCTGCATCAGCTTGAGCCAGGAACCGCAAGGTTCCTGCCATTTCAGGGGGGTTTCAGCTTCTCTGTTCCTCCCTCGTGCTGGCCCAGAACTGGATGTGTTCGATAGAGGAGATGCTTTCCATGGGCTTCTCTACAAGGTGATGCAGAAGCTACCTGAGCTCTCCAAAGCATTTTTTTCATCCTACCTTCCTCAAAACTCATGGCCAGTACTGCTTGGCATCTGGCAGAGCATCAGTGCTCTGTCGGTGGTGTGTTCTGGGACTTTGCACAGCACCTGCTTGCTGAGCTGCCATCCACATCACTGAACCCCATCAGCTCCTTCCTTCACCATCCCAGGCTGTAGGTCATTTTTTCAGAGCACCTTTTGCCTCTGCTCTCCAGACAGGCTGCAGCCCTCATCTGCCTGGAGGTGGCAGAGTACAGTTTGCTCCAGCTGTAGCCTGGACATCCCACTCTACCTCTCCCATCTCTGTCCCGTGCCTGAAGCCACCCTGGACCTCAGCAGTGAGTCCTGTTTGCCTTTGTTTGACACACAGTCGTGACCCCACTGGAGATCCCTCATCTCTCTGTCCTGTCTGCCTGATGCTGTGCTTTCCTGAGCTATGTGGAAATATGCTTTCTCTTCATTAATTATCAGCGTGCTCTGGAGACAACTTTGCTCATGGCTGGGGGTATGCTGTGGTCTGGATGACCTCCTCTTTACTTGGGGAAGGTTTTACTACGTGATTTTTAGTGTAAACCATGCCCTCCAGGGCATGTACGTCACAGCCTGGGGGTCATTGCCACATGGCCAAAGCTGGTTCACCTCTCATCCCATCAAGCTGTGTTGTTTTCTCCCCAGCTTGTGCTGGACTTCTTCCTCCAGGGATTCAGCTGAGGCAGGTGGTCCAGAGAATTAGGGCCACAGCAGTCACAGCGGTCACGGTTTGGCCGCTCTACCCACAGCAAAACTGGGGCACAGTCCTCCAGGTGTGTGTGCGAAGCATCCTAGATCCCAGAGCAGCAGCCAGCAGTCGGCAAACTTTTCCTTTGCATGGTTGGTTTTCAATCCTCCCCCCCAGCACTTGCAACCCCAACACCGTGTTTTCCTGGGGCGGAGTGCTGCAGGTGGCCGGGATGAGGATCCGCAGGGAAGCCCACCTGCCTGTGCTCGGGGTGCCTGTCTCCGTGCTGCTCCCCGGCACTGAGCACAGCGAGGTGCACGCTCGCCTGGCTCACCAGCCGCCGGCCCCACTGCCAACGCACTCCCTGCCAGCGCTGGTTATTTCTCTGGTGCTGCACTGAAGGGAGCAGCTGGCAGCCACCTCCGTAGTGATAAGGAGGAACTAAAAATAAAAGCCAAGCCAGCATGATGCAGTCCCCAGGAGGCTGGGCTGTCTGGGAGCACTGAGCTTGGTTCTACCACCCAGTCTGGCGCTGGACCTGCAGACTTCCAGTGAGCCGATCCCTTCGGAGCAGTCGCATCTGGAGCAGGGGCTTGAACGGCAGCATGCTGTGTGTTTCCGCTGCACTGCGGATGCTTGCACCCAGCCACTCGCATCCCGTTAGCTGTGGGATGTTGGGGAAAGGCTGGAGGTGGCTGGCTGCAGCAGCAGCAGAGGGATGCTGTGCTACCCAGCTCTCCGCCCTCCCTTGGGTGTTGCCATCCCAGGGCCAGGAGAGCAGAGGTGCTCAGCACAGCTGCTCGTGGGCTGCGCTCAGAGCACAGCCAGTGCAGGAACATCAGCAGAGCTCTTCCTCTGGGTCAGGGTGAAAGCAGCAGCCTAGCGGGAGCAAAGCTGATGTAACCTGTAGAAGCTGCTCACGCTAATCCTCCCTGGTCAGGAAGCACGGGGAGCCATGGTCCCAGTCCTGCCTGGAGCTGCAGGGTGGAGGGAAGCCAGTCGTGCGCGAGCTGCAGTGCGCATGGGCAGCAGGGTTCCCACGTTCCCTCTAGAGGTTTGCGAGTATGATGACTCCAAGCTGCTAGTGATGATTTCCAGGATGAGAGATGTGAGTGCTACTGAACAGCGTGCGGAGTGCCGCAGGCACAGTCCTTCCACCAAACACCCATGTTGGGCTGCGCTTTCTGCAGAGACTCGCTGAGTCTTCAGAGAGGAGGCGTTTGGTTCCCTCAATAGCATCCTTCCCCTCCTGGAAGGAGAGCATCCAGCTGAGATTATCACTGAGGACAGGGCTCCCGGACAGCTTTGGCAGACCCCCAACACCAGAACTAAGAGATCTAGGTAGCCCACTCCCTCCTGCAACCCAGCCCCAGGGAGATCATGGGGCCAGACAGCAAGCTGAGATCTTACAAGCTGAAGGACACACTTTTGTCTGGTCCTGAGGTTCCTGAACGTCAGGGATGTGGGAAGAAGCTGTGAGGGGGTCTCTTTCTTCCCTTGCCCTTTTTTGCAGCCTCGGGCTGAGGTCTCCAGCCATTCCCGTGGCACCATGACCGTGTCCTGCAGCTGCTGAGGTGGCCCAGTGTGGCCGAGCGGCTGGTAGCAGTGGGGTGTTCCTGGAGCACAGGGGTGGAAGGAGACCATCTGTGGGAAAGTTGAGGGGAGCTGCGTCCTCGGGGTAGGTGAATCCTGATCTCTAAGGCTGCAGAAGGGTGCATTTGTCAGAGTGGCTTTTCAGGCCCTGCCATGTGTTATGCTGTCAGCCACATCCACGAGGACTTTCACCACCCACCCTCAAGACATCCGCTCCCATCGCACTGCACGTTGTTATGCTGCCATGGGCTCTTGGAGTTTGTTCTTGGAAGGATGCTGTGTTGTACAAATTAGTGAGAACTCTTGGAAAGGGCACACTTTTGCAAGTCCTGCCACTCGTGCCAGGGCACATTTCTCAGCTTGATTTAAGGAGAGGGGGATCCTAAATAACGCCTGCTGCTAAAAGGCACTGATGCAAAGTTGCATAACCCAGTGCTGCTTGTGTACATGCTTGAGAAGAAACAGCCACGGAAAAATCCTGTAACATTCCTCGGCTGGTCCGTCTCCTGGTATCAAAGCGTTTCCTGCTGCGCCTTCACCTTTGAATTTTAATCCAGCGGCTTTGTAGGAGTTGGGGCGGGAGGTGAGGGCTCTGGGGAGTAAAAGACCCCTCTGAGGAGAGGGCAGGTAGAGGCTGTGTCATGTTGTCTCCCCCAGAGGAGAGAGCGATGGCTGGCTCGGTGTCCCTGACCGGAGGGTCTGTCACCTGGGCAGCGAGCGGTGGCCCTCATTTGCAGCGTGGGGGCAGATGGTGCTGTAACCTGGGTCCGGGGAAGACCCACAGCTCTGACTCATCCTGTTCCCCGTAACCCTCCTCTCATTTAGCAGCCGAAGGCAGTTCACTCTAGAAAGGTGTCCCTCCAAAGCTGCTTTTAGATCAGAAGAGCTCGTGTCAGCCCCCACCTATTCATTAATAAACCCCTCCTGCCTCTGTGAGCCCCTCAGCTGCGTACAGGGGCTGGATCCCTCTGTAGTTAGAAGCAGGTCAGTTTATTTTCTCCTGTCCTCCTCTGTTGTTTGACTAACGGCAAAGTTTTACAGGGAAATAACAACAGCCAGAGACAAAGAGCAGGTCTTCTCCCTTCCTGGCCTGGGCTCGGGTGGTCCCACCCGGCAGCTCCTGGGGCGGGCGGTGTGGTGCCCCCTCCCCACGACAGGCACCGTTTGCCCCCCGGTGCCTCCCAGGGCAGCACATCTTCTGAGAAGTGTGGGGCAGGGGAGCTTGAGCAGAGCTGGAATGTCACATCCCGGGAAGAATGACTGTCCCTTGCAGAGGTGTCACTGCCTTTTTCTGATGGTGTCCAGGAGGGGAAGGAGAGCACAATGGATGTTCACACGGTGGTATGAGAGCAGGGGACACTTGGTGTCATCTCTGCACCGCCCAGAGCAGCAGCCAGCCCCCAGCAGTGAGCTCCTCCTGCCTGGGTCTGGTACGGACCCTGCACGGTTGCAGAGGGTGGGTGCAGGGAGCCCGGGGACATAGAGCACTCTGATGCTTTGGGGCCCTCTTCCTCCTCATCCTCAGCTGGCTCAGCAGCCCATCCAGGACAAGGGAGAGGTGGGGTGTGGCTGCTGCCCACAGGAGAGTGAGATCCTGATAGACACAGACTATTCATGACAGCACTCCAGAGCCAGTGTGATGCATGGATGTCCCTGTCCTGCCAAAAAAGGTTGACAAATACTGGGCACAGCTGCCACCAAGGGTGGCTCTGGACCATGAGGCTTTATTTCGTGCTTTCTTACATTTATGGCACATCTCTGCGGTGTGTGCAGGGGTTGCCTTCCTGTACAAGCAGCGCAGACCTGTGTCCTGGGGTCTTCCAGCCCCTGAGCTGATCTGCTGAATGCCTGACACTGAACATGGGGAGCCCAAGTATGCTTCAGCTGGAAACTCTGCTCAGTTACTGCTGATGGAGCATCACCCATCAACCCACAGCAGCTCCTACACCTGCCCGCGTATCAGTGTGTGTAATGAAATCTGTGGCAGATCAATCAACTCCCCATCTCCGCTGAATTAAGTAGGTGTGAGAAAGGTTCACTCATGCGATCTGGTCCATGTCCAGCTCTCCAACAGCCTTGCGTGAGTGTCTCTGAAGTGATGCCAACGGCTTCTTCTCTCGCTTCAACCAAAGCAGATTCTGCTTGCTTGGAGAGCAGAGATGCCTGTTTATTGCCATGTACCTTGAGTGTGACATTTAGACATTGCCAGTCCTCACCAAGGCACAGCACGTTGGCTCAATTGTATAGATTCACTTTATGACTCACTCTGCAACTCGATGCATAATGTCCAGATAAAAGATACTTTATCCCTATGATAAAAATGGTCAAAGATGATGTAAAAATAAAAGAATGTTTTCTCATCCGAATAAAAGTTGAAGCTGCTGTTCTTGGGGTTATTTTGTTTGAAAACCTCCAGAGAAAGCAAGACTTTGAGTTTTTACCATTTATAGTTAGTTTTAGAAAATTCAGCATATGAAGTTTGCTATTTGCCTTCCTCCCTCATTTGGATAAGGGCGTCTCTGTGCTGGTTGCCTGGGACCATGCTCTGACTGTTGGGGATTGCAGGGGGATACGTGACGCAAACCCATGGGACAGTCCTTGGGTGGAGGGGGAGTAACTCTGTGCTGGGTACTCGTGATCTACCACCAAGGCAGCTGTCCCCCATGCTGTGGGAGAGCTTGCACCCGGAGGACACGCAGTCACAGTCTTCAAGAGTTCACTGAGCTCACGGAGAACTGTGGTTGCCCATGCCACTACCAGCAGCTGGGGAATTGCTGCAACC